>NC_028452.1:17474019-17612028 GCF_000263155.2 Setaria italica | reverse complement strand
TCCTTCTAATTAGCATCCGAATATCCGATGTGACCCTGCTAAAGTTTAGCACCTCGTATCCAAACACCCCCATAGTTGATTCAACCAGTACAGATGCAGCCTATCATGCTTTTTGCATCCATGAAAAACCCAAGCTAATTACATAAGCTGAATAACTGTTCTGACCTCTCTTTCTTCTTGCTCCATTTCATCTTGTGCATGGCAAATATTTGAAGTGTGTAGCCTAAGGATAACTCTGAAATATTAAAGATGTGTTGTTATACTTTAAAGAATTATAAGGCTAGGAGAACTTCAATGAATGATTTAATGGGGAGCTAGGGTGCAGTGCTCTGGATCATATTTGTTTTGATGCCTATTGCCTCATTAATGAATTGAAGTGATGATTTCATCAAAAACCAAACAATTACATGTGAAAATCAAGTCCAGTCACAAGTATGGCATTTACTAATTATGCTTAGTGAGTTTTCTTTGCTCTCCAGTATAGAAAAGTTCAGAATCCATTTGCAGCTTGCATCTTTTTCTGTATGCTGCAGTTTGCATCTCTGAACGATGCTTCTTAAAGTAATTACCATTAATTACTCTTCCTGCCCTTTCTTTACTTGATTTACAGAGTACAGGAAATTTATGGGCTCTTTTATTTATTTCTTTACTTACATTTTGCCAAGGGTCTGGTCCGTGGCTAGGGTTCCCTACCAAATCTTCATTTTGTTCAGTACCAGATCTTTGTGTGTTACTTCTCTATGAATAGCATAAATGTATCTTACTGTTCTCCATGTTTCAGGCTTTCCAAGTTGTCGAGTTCATGCGTTCTATGTAGTGGTGGAGCTTGACAACAAATTCAGAGGGGGCCAACACCTGCTAGAGGAAATACACATTGATATTGCTCTACTGAATGCGTCCATTTTTGTGGATTTTCTATCCTCATGAAACGAGAGTGTCATACTTCCTTCTTCTTGATGTAATAATTTAGGGAGCTCTTGTGTGGTCGAGAAAAAAAAAATCAAACCAAGATTTGTCTTAAAACCTGACCACATCCGTTTAGGATATGGTCTCAAACTCTCAATGATACTTTACTGGGAAATACCATAGCTTTATTGAGCCATCTGCAACCTCTGTACCCTGTGAGGCTGTAACTCACGTTTTTTTGCTTTGGTGTCTAGGATATCAACCGATGTGAGTTATGCACCCATTTTCTAAAATTTTATGGCCTACTATCATCGGTCGCTGCCCTATAGTTCATGATATGGTGGTTAATATTGATATGCAGAGCGGCAGATAGCAGTGTTGGCTGCCAGCTGCTAAAGGGTGTGATTGGTTCTCTTCCCTGATGAGCCTGGCTCGCACCAGGGAACCAGGTCGACCGGAATCAGGATCTGGGGATGCAAAGAGGTCGTGTTTGGTTGTCGTTTGAGTTGAACCAGGCTGCGAAGATACGGTGATTGGTTGCACGTACGAACCCGGAATTCAAAAATCAGACGCTGTTTGGTTGGTCGCATAGAGGCGGTTCCAATCACCACTTGCATTGATCAGGTGAAGTTACCTGTCAGTGGTCAAACATAATTTTTGAGGAAACTAGAGTTAGTTTGTAACTAAACTAAAATTACTTAGACTTTGAAACTAAAACCACAATTATTACAGCTTGAACTAGGATAATTAAAGCCTCTAACAACATTAAGATATATTTACAGTCCCATTGGGCATTCTTTATAATAGGTCGAGGTTGCGCCGGTAGCTCTGTAGCTTCAAATTTTGCACCATGAAAAGCTTGCATCGCTTCGTCTTTGGTCTTGTACTTCTTGTAGCATGCTCCCTTGAATCCATTCACCTGATCATGGTAAGCCTCCCAGCTGGAGTACACTCCAGTTTGATGACCAACACTGACAACGTACCAAGCCATGTCTTCTACAAAAATGGACAAAACAAAGTATCATTGGCCTTACAAATAACCTGACAAGAACTGCTCAGATTCAGAAAATAGAAATGACATATCATTGGCAAAAGGCTAACGCTCAGATTCAGGAACAGATGAAAGCATATAGCAAAATGATAGAAATTCGCATAGAACAAAGTATCATTGGCCTTACAAATAACCTGACAAGAACTGCTCAGATTCAGAAAACAGAAATGCACATATCATTGGCAAATGGCTAATGCTCGGATTCAGGAACAGATGAAAGCATATAGCAAAATGACAGAATTTAGCACAAATTATGAATTAGATGAAATCATGTTGCAAAATGACAGGAATTAGGACATAATTGAGATAAATGACTGAATTAGGAATGTACTGATCATTTTCAAAGGGCATAAGCTCATATTTTGAATTATATGTAAGTAGGTAGCAAAATGACAGAAATTAGGACAGAATGTAACATGAACTTATCATTGGCATTGGGCATATGGTCACAGTAACATTAGAACAACACAACAAGTAACTGCAGAAATCAGGAGCCAAATGCTTAGACTGGCAATGACATGAAAGTAACAAGCAACAGCAGCATCATTAGCAATGGGCATATGCTCAGAATGAAAATAACAATAAAGCAATAGCGACATCATTGGCAATGGGCATATGTTCATTCATCAACACAGCAGCATCATTGGCAATGGGCATATGCTCAGTCATCACCAGTCAGTCAGTCATTACATCTGATGAATCAATGTTCAATCACTAATCAGCTACCAGGAGGCTACCAACAGAAGAGGGTCAGGGTGACTGCACAAAAGAATGAAGGAGTTGACCAGGAGGCTCATGCAAAAAAAAGCCACCATCTGATCAGCAGTCACTGCACAAAAGAATAGTCATTGCACAAAAGTAGGTCTCTGCACAAGAGCCTCACTGTATGTAGAAGTGCTTTGCCAAGTAGGTCCTCAATCACAGCACCCTGTGAGAACCATTCATCTTGACAAAAGCAGCACCATGAGCCTTGTTGCTAAGAAGGTGTTCATAGGCAGTCATCAGTTCTTCATCAGTGAAACCAGGCATGAACATGATAGCATCATAGAGATTAGGGTGCACATCCTCTACCTTGGTCTGAATAATGGCATTGGCAACATTGTTGACAATATCAGTCATCCCAGTCATCACCAAAATGTCCCCCTCACTAAGCATGGAACTCTTCCTCTTGTTCCCTGCTTCTGAACCAAGAGGACCAGCAGGTTGACACTTCCCTACCATATCATCCAGCTTGATATGGTTATTCTCTGAATCTGCAAAGTCAGAAAGGGACCCCAAAGGTTCACTGGATCCCATAGCAAATTTCCCTGTTGCCAACCCATTCCCAAAGATCACCTCCATTTGCTGGTAGTTCTCAATGGGCTTGTTCAACAGTTCAGCATCCTTTGGGTGTGCCTGAAATCCAAACAAGTAACACATCATAAGTATATGCAAAATTGGGTATCTTACAAAACAGATGAGGTAGTAAACATAAGATTACCTGCACATGGCCCTTGTAGTGCTCATCCTCCAAAGTGATCATGAAGTTGTCATCATCCTACAGTGCACCACTTAGTTCTCTCAGCTTGATCATCCTGACCCACCTCTGTCTCCACTTCCTCAAATGGTTGTAGACCTGAGTCCCTGTGACCTCAAGCCCTGAGAACTCATTGACACTCTTGGCAACTTGGTTCAAGTGCACTTCCTTGAACCCCTTGTCAGTTCTCACACCAGTAGAGATTAGTTGAAAGAAGCGGTGAAGCATAAATGCAGACATCATATTAGTCCACCTCATAGCAGCCCTGGGTTACTACCCAGCACCACCAACACCTGCAGCCAGGCCTCCAGCAGCTGCGGCAGCCTGGCCAGCAGCTTGAGGTGCAGCCTAGCCACCAGCATGGATGGCAGCTTGGGCAACAACCTCAGCAGCCTCAAGTTCCTCCACCAGATCAAACTGACCATTCACTTGTGCCATGTCCTAGTAAACATCATTACATATTGCCCATTGCCTCAGGAAATAGTAAAACATCATTGCATACAGCCCAATACCTCATGTATGTGCAATAACTATACAACAATGCATATAGAAACAGAATGCACATATCATCATTGCATATAGCCCAAAGCCTCATGAAAATTAACAGAATACACATATCATCATTGCATATAGCCCAAAGCCTCATGAAAATTAACAGAATGCACATATCATCATTGCATATAGCCCAAAGCCTCATGAAAATTAACAGAATGCACATATCATCACTGCACACTTGTCCATTAATTGTAGTTCAATTGGTTGTCTAATGCCTCAAAGTGAGAAAGAAAAACGAATACAAGAACAGGAATAACATAACATCATAGCATAGTTGTCCAATGTTTGAAGGTGCAACAGGAACAGAAACATTACAACACCATAGCAAAGTTATCCAATGTCTACAAATGTGCATTACACCTACTAGCCCACATTTGATTAGCCCATTCATCCCTAACAAAAGCCCAAGCTGCATTGTCATCAACAGGGATCCCATGGCCATTAACAAAATTAGGCTCCCATGTGGACTCAAGAGGAATAACCTCATCAGGTCCATGCCCCAGAATCCAATTATGTAAAATGCAACAAGTAAGGACCAACTTCACTTGTGTCTTGAATGGATGAAAAGGTTTGTTGTCAATAATGCGAAATCTATTTTTTAAAGCCCCAAAAGCTCTTTCAACCGTAACACGCATACTAGAATGCCTCAAATTGAACAGCTCCTTTGGATTGGTTGGGTAATTTCTACCACCAAACTTATTAAGATGATATCTAGTACCCCTGTAAGGAGATAGGAATCTAGGACGGCATGCATATCCAGCATCTACCAGATAGAATTTCCCTAGAAAGATTACAAACAGGTATTAGTCCTAGAGTCAACTAGTTTGTAACTAGGTTTATGGAACTAATTTAATTCATTACCTTGTGGAACCCTTAACCCATCCTCTCTCTCTCTAGTGCATCTGCTAGAATGGTGGCATCATGTGCAGAACCCTCCCAGCCAGCCAACACATAAGTGAACTTCAAGTCAAAGTCCACTGCGGCTAGCACATTTTGAGTTGTATAGTGTTTCCTCCCCCTAAATGCTGATTGCATCTTAGCTGGGACTCTAGCATAGATGTGAGTGCCATCTATAGCCCCAACACAATCCTACATAAACCCAACAACACTTAATTACAAAATTTTTACTCAATTATGCATTATTTGTGTCATATGGATACTATTGTGTTACCTTGAAATATGGGTACCATCTTGAGCTGTTTGTAATCTTAAGAGGTCTCAGTTGATGGAGCCTTAATCATCTCATGCCTAAGTTCACCAATTGCATACAACACCTCTTTGAAATGTCTACTTACTATCTCTACAGATCTCCTCCAACTTTCATGGATAACTCTAAACCTTTGGTTATGCCCAACAACATGGAGAAACATAGCAAGTTGCTCTTCTACACTACTATGTATGGTATCTCTAAGCAAGTCCCTGCCCTAAGAAAATTACATAGCCTAAAGAAAGGGGCTCTTCTCATGCGAAACATGTTTACACACTCTACATCATTACAGTTATAAATTCTATTCAAGTTTTTTTGCCTTTTCTCATCCATAACACTCATTGGGGCATAACTAATCTGAGGACGTGAGGGTTTAGCCATCCTAAGCCTATTCAGGAAGAATGCATACATGGCAGCCACTAGAGCAGCTGCATGAATAATAAGCATGTGTCTCTTGTCTTCAAGAGCCATCTATATGAATAACATGCAAAACAAGGGTCACTGACATGGGCAACAAAACCTCAGATCAATATATAAACACATCACTGGTATGGACAACAGAAGCTCAGATAAATATATAAACACATCACTGGCATGGACAACAGAAGCTCAGATAAATATATAAACACATCACTGGCATGGACAACAAGGCTGAGATCAATATCTAAACACATCATTGACATGGACAACAAGGCTCAGATTAATATATGAAAACATCACTGACATGGACAACATGACTCAGATCAGTATTGTAAAACATCATTCACATGGACAAAAATAATAAGATCAACATGAAGACATCATTGACATGAACAACAAGGCTCAGACCAATCTAAAAACATATCATTCACATGGAAAAATATGCTCAGATCCATATACACGCATCAACATCATGAACAAGTGTGCTCAGAGTATGCTCACATATCAAACAACACTGGTAGCCATCATTTCAACCACATAGTAACCATCGACAGCATGGTTTTAGGATAACATGCGCATGCACAGAGGGGCAAGGGCTAGGATATTTTACCGCAACAACAGCAACAAGGAGAACAGTGTGTGAGAGGACGGGGAACTCAGATCCGCAACCGAACCACGAACAGATCAGTGGCGTCCGGAGGAGGGGGAGTCTGATCGGCAAACCTAGCAACCAAAAAACAAGTAATCACTCAGAACCGAACCTAATATCTCAGATCGGGTGCGTAAACTAAAAAGTCGTATATACGAACCAATAAAGAAATTAGATCGGGTCCTTAAACTCAAGAATCGTACCTAGGAACAACCGAAGAACTCAGATCTAGTGGGGGCCTGCATGTGTCACATAAGAAAAGCACCGGTCAGTGGGATTATCGAACCCTAGGGTTACGGTTTTGACGAAATCCGAACAAAGGATGCAAAAAAAACTTGCCTTGCCCAACAGATCCGTCAACAACTCCAACCTGCGAACCAAAGAAAACCCATGGGGGTGGTAGATCAGGCCTCCGGAGATCAAAAACAACAACGAAAGGGGACAAGGGTCCAACCCTAACCTGCGAGCCGCCGGTGGAGGAACAAATCTGCGCGAGAGGGAAGGGGAAGGGTCGGGGTCACCATTTATGGCCGCGGAATGACGCAAAATCGCCCGGTAACCCTAGCGAAGGCGCCAAAGCTTCCTGCGTGCACGCGCGAAAGCTTTTTCGCCCGCCGCGCGCTCGCCTTGCACGCGCCGCACCCGCTCTGGGGAGAAGGTCGAATCGGCCACACCACGGGAGCCAGGCTCTGAGGGTATTTTTGCACCCGGTGAACCAGGCCCAGTGAAAGGCCCAGGTAACCAATCAGGCCTTAGTCACACGCGGGGAGCCCGGTTCCGGGTATGTGCGAGCAACCAATCACACCCAAAAGAGACCCCAACTGTGCAGCAAGGTAGATAGTCTGGTTTCATGTCAAGTTCTTTTTATGGTTCTGACGCTCCTTACTTCCACATTGATATTTTCATGTCAGCTTAATGGCCTCATTACTCGAACAACCATATTGGAAAAAAAACAAAATCATCTAATATATATCATTTGTATCTAAAATTCGGTCATACTTGCTCTTCTTATTCTTATTTTTGGGTGTTTGGATACTAGGTGCTAAAACTTTAGCAGTGTCACATCGGATGTTCGAATGCTAATTAGGAGGACTAAACATGAGCTAATTATAAAACTAATTGCAAAACCATGTGCTAATTCGCGAGACAAATCTATTAAGTCTAATTAATCCATCATTAGCAAATGGTTACTATAGCACCACATTATCAAATCATGGACTAATTAGGCTTAATAGATTCATCTCGCGAATTAGACTCCATCCGTGCAATTAGTTTTGTAATTAGCCTATGTTTAATACTTCTAATTAGCATCCAAACATCCGATGTGACAGGTGCTAAACTTTAGCAGGGAGTATCCATACGGGCCTTATTCTCAATTTATCCTTGATAACCAAAATTTTGGTCTACTACAACATTGTTCATTTGGCAAAAAAGAAACATTGGGAACTATTAATTTGGTTTGTTCCATCTATTTCAATTTTCCCACCTATTTGGTGGGTTCCACTTTTTCATTATTATCTCAATTCTGCAGTGAAAAATGCTAAAAATTTGGTGCCATATCTCCCTTCTATAGGATTCTCTACATGTATCCAGTATCCCAACCGATCCATGCACGTCCTAGCTCTTTTGCGCGTAGCAAGCGCGGGCGCGGCAAGGCGCGCCTCCCGTCCTAGTGTGTATGGGCGCTAGAAGAGGAGGAGATTGCTGAGCATTTGTCCATGATACCCAAGTAGGAAGCTAGGGGTTGGTTAGCGGAGGTGATGAGCATACTCTTTCAGAGGAAGCAATGGCACGAGTAGCAGTGACCTTGTGGGCAATCTGGTACTCGCGGAGGAAAGCAATCCATGAAGAAAGTTTTCAAAGCCCATTGTCCACACATTGTTTCATCAATAGGTTCTGTTCAGACCTCAAACTGGCTCAGGATCGAGTTAAGCCTCTCACGACACCTAAGGCCGAGATACCTTGGTGGATTGCACCGCCTGAGGGCTTTGCGAAGATAAACGTAGATGCTGCTTTGGCCAAGAGTTCAAGCAAGGCATCTATGGCTGCAGTAGCAAGGGATGCTAATGGAACTTTCATGGGCGGTAATAACCTGGGAAGGTTATGTAGACCCGGAGATCTTGGAAGCTATGGCGTGCCGCGAGGGATTAGCTTTACCTAACGACCTTTGCTTGGGAAAGATCAGGGTAGCAAGTGATTGTCTCAATGTTGTCAAAGCCATTGGAGAGGCTGGTATGGGCCAGCATGGTCGCATCATCAGGGAGATCAGGACGTCGATGCAGGGCTTCCAAGCAGCTAAAGTGGTACATGAAGGACGTGCGGCCAACGGCGATGCTCACAAGCTAGCTAGGGGCTCGGTTTATGACGTGCATGGAGCATGGTAGGCGTGTGTGGTTTCTTTCTCCGCCTGAGGGCGTTTGTAACACCTATACACCTGTGAACTAATCAAGCAGGTTGTATTCTCCTCAAAAAAAAAACTAGATGTTGAAGACTTGAGGCTACTTACCTCACATCGCTGACCAACGCCCATGGTACTGCTAAGGCTACTTACCTCACATCGCAGGCGTATGATTGGCTTCCACTCCGTTCCCAAGGCCCCCAAGGCGCGCTTGTCAAGTGCTTCTGCTTTTTGTCAGATGAGGCAGCGGCTACCCCTGCAAGACTCTCTAACAGTCTGCGAGGCTACTGCTAGTGCTGATGTGGAGGCTGGAGCTCCCAGACAGCATGGAGTGTTGGGCCTGCTCTAATGGCCTCTCAGTTTTGTTTCGTAAGTAAGTACAGTTGCGGTGAAAAATGAGCTAGATGGCGAGAAATGATTTAGGCCCTGTTTGTTTTCACCCTCCTAAAATTTTAGCTCCTAAAAAGTGACTAAAAGGGGACTAAGGAGCTAAACACTATGACTAAAAGTGACTAAAAACTTTTAGGAGGCTTCAATTTCTTTAGGAGCTCCACCCCTCCTAAAACCTCATAAAGCTCATCCTGGACCCCCACTGCCCCTCGTTTATTGCCCCCCTCTCTCTCCCACCCTCCCTCCCGCCTAGCCCCTCACCGCCATTCCGCCCGCCGCCGTCGTCCCTCCCCGCCCGGCCCCCGCCGGCGGCGTCCTTCCTGCCGCCCACTGCCGCCGCACGGCAACCCCCACGACAACCTCACTCCCGCTGCCCCCGCTCCCTTGCATCGTCGCACGGGCCGTCCGGGGGCTCCCCTGCCGGATCCGGGCGAGGGAGGATTGGGAGGGGACCGGGGAAGAAGGGGAGGGGAGGGCCGCGGCGGTCGGGATTCGAGGGGAGAGGGCAGCGCCAGCGGGAGGAGGGGAGGGGGCGGTGGCCGGGGAAGAAGGGGAGGGGAGGAGGCACGGCGGCCGGGTAGGGGGCGACGGCCGGGGGAAGGAGAGAGGGGAGGGGCGCTGGTGAAAGGAGGGCGTCGACCGCCGCCGGCGGGGGCAGCGAGAGGGAGGGGTGCCGGCGGGAGGAGGGTGCGTGTGTGCAGGGAAGCGGGAGGAGGGGATGCGGGCAAAGAAGGAGCAGGAGCATGAGGAGGGCAGTATGGTTATTTGCCACAATATTTATTGCTTTTAGTCAGTTTTATGGAAGTTGAAACCAACATATTTTAGACCATGGCTTAAAAACTGATTAAAATTTTTAGAAGGTTAAAATTTTAGAGGGTGGGAACAAATAGGGTCTTAATCTTCAGAGGGGTCCAGCTGACAGTTTTAATAGGTAAAGTTTTTTTAGGAAAAGAGTTTGCTCATGTTGTTCCATGAGCAAACAAGCACAACATTTGCATGACCCAATGGCTAGATCTCATTGTATAATTGTTTTGCCCTTTTTTGTCTCTTAGCCTCTTTTTGTATTACTAAATCTCGAAAACAATGATTTTATACAATTTCCTTTCACGCGATACGTGATAAAAAATATTAAAATGGATGACAACCCACATCTAGCGTTTGTAGCCTTGTAAGAGCATGCTCGTCAGCAAAGTGTATATTTGCGGGTCATAATGTTAGAAACTCATAGCCCAAACGGCACAGCTACCTGAGCTCTTTGGCCGGCTAGCCAAATCAGTTTGCTCCCCCCCCCCCCCCACACACACATTTGGTCTTGGCTCTATCATCGACTATATTCTAGGGGCGCTAAATTTCTGCATGGTTGGATTCCAATTTTTGCCCAACCAAAAAATAAGGATATGCCAAAGCTGGATATAAAATTTTGGTATTCACTTGGTTTAGCGCCAAAATATGACAATCAACACTTTTCCCCTTTGTGAGTTTTAATAACTTTCTAGTGATTTGCTATTGCTTTGGTTTAAAATATTGGTGTGCCAATTTCTTAGTAATGGACTAATCGGTAGCCAAAACTTTTAGACATGCTTTGATTTTGGTTGGATAAATTTTGGAACCCAATCAACTCCAAAAATCAGGATGGCAAGTTGGCAACCGAACACCGGCCATAGTTTTGACGTGCCAAATTTTCGTCAGACCTTTTTTTTGGGCACAAACCAGTGTGCCGAGGTGGATGCTGATGCTGGACTCCCCCCAGGCCCCAGACAGCCAGCCAGCCGGTAGCCCGGTAGCGTTGCAATTGCAAGTATGCAACGGAATCCGAGGTGACGCGGACGCCTGCCCGTCATCAGTTTCCCCTGATCCACCACGCACCGCCACCGCCACGGCGCCACCCGTGTTCAAATTCGAACTGCCTCCACGGCCCCCGTCCCCAACGGTCGCCGTCTTCCCCACTCCTCGTCTCGTCGTCGCACCGCACGACACCCACACGCCCGACTCCGACTCCAGCCGCCTCGCGCAACCCCCGCGTGACCCTCCCTCTCCGATGGCGGCCGCCGCCGCACCCGCTCGATCCGCCGCGCCCTCCTCGCAGCCGGTGCGCGTCGTGCTGCGCGTGCGCCCGTTCCTCCCGTCGGAGGCCACATCTGCGACGGCGCCCTGCATCTCCCTCCTCGGGAGCCACCCCGGCGGCGAGGTCACCGTCCAGCTCAAGGACCAGCACACCAGGTACGCCTCCTCAGCGCGCCCATCATCAGCGTAAGAATTGGGGCCCTCGGAGTCCTGCCTGCGCTGATCTCAGATCGTCACACTTTGGCACCCATTTAAGCAAAATTGCCTGAAATTTGTTTTTTCTGAAGCGGCGAATTGGCTGAAATCAGTGAAGTACTTACGGAAAATTCATTCTAACATAGTTTGCTCGAGAACAAACTGCAATTTGTTGTTCCGCTACTAATTGTTTGCTAATTGAGTGGAGGGCTTTCTAACTTGTTTCATGGTCCTTCCTTAGTTGATTTGGTGTACTGGTCCATTTATGCAGTCGGAGCGAGCACTACAGGCTGGATGCTTTCTTCGGTCAAGAGGATGACATCAACCAGATATTCGATAGGGAGGTCAGGGCAGTGATCCCAGGCATCTTCGAGGGGATCAACGCGACAGTTTTCGCCTATGGGGCAACTGGCAGCGGCAAGACCTACACGATGCAGGTGCCTGCTATTCTCTTGACTGCAATGTGTTTGACGAAATGCCGCTGTTGGCAAAACAACCTGTCACTGAAGCCTGGCTGATTGGCTGCCACGCAGGGCACGGAGGATTCTCCGGGGCTCATCCCTTTGGCAGCTTCGACGGTCCTGGCGCTCTGCACTGGGACATGGTGCTCCGTGGAGATTTCGTACTATGAGGTGTACATGGAGCGGTGCTATGACCTGCTGGAGCCCAAAGCGAAGGAGGTCATGGCATTGGATGACAAAGACGGCAACATGCAGCTGAAGGGCTTAAGCTGGGTAATGTGATGCTGCTTGGTGATTGTTGAATGTGTTTGTTGGAATTCAGCCTGTTGCTTACTGTTGTCCGTTGATGGTTCAAGGTCCCCGTGCGATCTATGGAGGAATTCCAGGAGCTCTATTCCATAGGTGTCCAGAGGAGAAAAGTTGCCCATACTGGACTGAACGACGTTTCCAGTCGGAGCCACGCTGTACTCTCTCTCAGGGTCAGCGCTGATGTTGTCAAAGGAAAGTTTAACCTCATCGATTTGGCTGGTACGTCTCTCTGGATGGAGCCACACATGCTTAAGCTTTATCCTTCTAGTTTACCTCATGCCATGCTTGATTGTCGTCTCTAGGTAGCGAGGACAATAGAAGGACTTTCAATGAGGGGATTCGCCTTCAAGAAAGTGCTAAGATCAACCAGTCATTGTTTGCACTGTCCAATGTAATTTCAGCTCTAAACAAGAATGAGCTCCGAATACCCTATAGAGAGAGCAAATTGACCCGCGTACTACAAGATTCTCTAGGAGGCAGCAGCCGTTCTGTGATGATAGCATGCCTGGTGACTTTTCCACACCTTATTTTATTATTTTAACGCATGTCTCATATTGTAGAACTTTGCTAATTGTTTCTTGTTGTTGCAGAATCCGGCAGAATATCAGGAGTCAGTCAACACAGTAAGTTTGGCTGCACGATCACGGCATGTTGGGAATTTCACATGCTCAGCAAGCAAGCAAGAAACTCCTAAGGTCAAGGTTGATATGGAAGCAAAATTGCGAGCATGGTTGGAATCAAAGGGGAAAACAAAGAGCATCCAAAGAATGGATGGTCTTTTCTCCCCAACCGCCAGCAAAACTTCATTTTCTGTGAGCCATATGAAGCAACCAGCGTCTTCCAGAATCTCGTGTAGAGCCAAGGCAATGGATCAAGATAGTGGTAAAATTAAGAAGTTAGTATTTCTGATCATTTCCTCTTTAAATACTACATGGAACCATACATAGTTCTTAACTTCTAATTTCTATGTCTTCTGCTGCACAGGATACTTTTTGATCCAGAACCAGAAGTCCATGTACCCATTGAAAACATACCATGGGAGCACATGCAGAACGAAGTAAATACACCAAAGAAAGGTACTTCATTCCAAATTATAAGTCGTTTTGACTTTTCTAGATGCATAGATATTATTATGCATCTAGACATGGGGTATATCTAAGTGCATAGCAAACTCTATGAATCTAATAAAAAAAATGACCTATAATTTGGGACAGAGGGAGTACTTTAGAAAAAAACAGGAGAGTATTGTATTTGTTCAAAATAGTGGTTACATATGTACAAAGTTAAATAAATCAAGAAACCAAGACTATCTATAATCAATAAAAATATGAAAGCTGCTTGCAATTTACTCACAGCAAACTGTGAGATTTTTTTTCATGTGTACTTTGTTTATCATGTATGAGTCTGATGTGCAAAGTCTTATGCAGCAGTGCTTCCTTCAGTAACTCCATGCAAAGAAAAGCATGAAGCTTCTCTCAGGAAAGCTCTTTCGCCGATTTCTTCAAACATGGAGCCCCAAACTCCAATAGAAACACCAAAAGTCGAGAAGATTCCTGGTGCAACACCACTAGATAAATTCAATGCACTAGGGTCTAACCTAAAGGTTTGTGGTCCCCCTTCTCATTCCATAGACCAGCGATTTGCTACAGTTTAAGATTTAGCAAAAAAATTTCTCGAGCACGCAAGATTTAGCAGTTGATGTTATGTCTTTTCAGGAAGCTCTTGTTCAGCAGTACCTTGACTTCTTAAACGAGGGAAACAAGTAAGTGCAATTCTTCAACCTTTTGTTTGGCGCTCCAGTGTTCCTGATTCTTGCAGGTTCTTGGCTTTATACATGCATGATGTGGCTGATGCAGTACTTATTGTTGAAAAACTGTCATGCATTACATGGCTGTCTAGCTTTGGTTCTAGCTTCAACCTTTACAAATCAACATGGACATGCCAGTTGTGGGGGTGCGAACACCACAAATTAACTAAGGGTCCTTTGCAAACGTGGCCTGGCATTTGGGATGCTTATGTGATTTCCTAGTTTTTAGTTCCAGTTATTTGCTCCCCTAGGTGTTGGTTTGAATGAGAGGCCAAGCTACATTTCTTCTCGTTATGACACTTCAGCTGGAATCCTGCCATTCTCTATGGTTTTCTCGTCAAACAAAGTCTGACTATTGGGCTTGTTAATCTAGTAGGGTACATGAACTTTCTGTTCTTAGACTGATTCATGTCTCAAAAATATTCAGCCTTTTTTCCAGTTTCATTCTAACGTTCTCTTCCTTTACCTATGAATGCAGGGAAGAGTTACAACAGTTGAAAGTATGATCCTTTCATCTTAGAGTATTTTGATCACTGTTATTTCAGCCTTTTCTTCTGAATAACTTCCCTGCTTGTTTGTTAGGGAATTGGTGCGAGGAGAGCAGAATATATTCTGGAATTACGGGAGGAGTCACCAAGACCATTCAAAACTGTAAGATTTTGTAGACTACGAAATAATATAGATGTTATTCTTTTCAAAAGAAAAAAAAAGGAAAAAGAACCAAGATGTTTAAAATGACCTTCTAACACAATTTGATTGTCCAGCTTGTGGATTTGGAAAATATCGGCCTCTCATCAAAACAGGTAACTTTTGTGCCCAGTCTCTTAAGGCGTGCATCTCTGGCCTCTTATAGCATATTCTTTTGTCCAGTTACATAGAACCTGTAACGCCTTTGGTTTTCGTCATTGTGCTCTTGTAGGTCCAAGACATCCTGAGGAAGACGGCCTCTGGAATCTTCAAATGATCACCAAAATTGATGTGTTCCAGAGTAATGGAGTAACATGCCCCTTGTGGCGTATTTCCCGCAGGAAAAAAAAAAGATCACCAAAATGGATGTTGTACTGTAATTTGTTGTGATGCCGCATGCCGGTGAAGTTAGTTCAATCTTGTGTTGATGACTTACAGGCAACGTCCAGCTGCTTCTTTCAACTAGATCGCCACCTTTGGCCTTTCAGTGGTCTTTGTAGAATTGTAGCTGAACTTGAACAACTAATTATAGGAGTTGTGCTGCTACTTTGCATGGAGCAACGAGTTGCTCCTCCTTGACGTTTCTGAAATGTTCTCTTTGCTGAACTTTTCGTAGGCTGCACCATGAAGTTTGGGAATATCTCTTGCTCTTTGTTGCAGAACTATGAGAAAGCGTTTCTGAAATGTTCTCTTTGCGGAACTTCCCAGGCTGCACCATGAAGTTTGGGAATATCTTGTGCTTTACCTTTAATTTTGTATGGGTAATGAAGTATTGTGAAGTTTCACTTTCACGAGCTGAACAATTTACACGATCCTATTATCTATCTAGCAAATGTTCTCATTTTAGTACTAAGGCAAAAAAAATTAATCGCCCACCGTGGGGCTCGAACCCACGACCACAAGGTTAAGAGCCTTGCGCTCTACCGACTGAGCTAGACGGGCTCCTGATTACTAGTGGTGTAAGTAGATACTATACAATTTATGAACAATTATAAATCTTATGTTTAGACCTTGCTGTGTCCCGTTATATAGTTTCATTTCAAGCCATTAACATGCCCTGCGATCTTGATACCACCATCGAGAAGACGGAGAAATAGCACGCGCGGCAGCACCGCTTGTAAAAACAGTAACGCACCTTTGCCGTTATGCAAGGAGGCAACTTGAGGCATGAAGAAAAACATCAATCCTTTCCTTCAGTCTAGTGCCTAGTCGATCCTTTGACGTGACGCCATTTTAAGAATAGAATTGCATCTACAGATCTAGATACTAAACTTCTAAAGTAGCCAAGGCACATGGTGCACATACTACAACACAAAGCCCCATGATGTTGACATGAACCTCCGTTATTTTCGCTTGCTACAACGGTTATAGTAGCGTAGACTGATGCTTAGGGGGTGTTTGGATCTGGAGCTAAAGTTTAGTCCGCGTCACATCGAATATTCGGATGCTAATTAGAAGGACTAAATATGAACTAATTACAAAACTAATTGCAGAACTCCTAGGCTTAATCGCGAGATGAATCTATTAAGCCTAATTAATCCATCATTAGCGAATGTTTACTGTAGCATCATATTGTCAAATCATGAACTAATTAGACTTAATAGATTCGTTTCGCGATTTAGCCTAGGGGTTGTGAAATTAGTTTTTGTAATTAGCCTATGTTTAATACTCCTAATTAATGTCCAAACATTCGATGTGACAGGACTAAAATTTAGCCTGGGGATCCAAACACCCCCTTAGGCTTAGCATACTGCTGCTTAGGCCTTGTTTAGTTGCCCAAAGTTTGGAGATGCAAAATTATTGTTGTAACACTGTAGCACACTGTAGCGTTTCGTTTGTATTTGTGAATTATTGTCCAAATATTGACTAATTAGGCTCAAAAGATTCGCCTCGCAAAGTACAACAAAACTGTACAATTAGTTTTTGATTTTGTCTACATTTAGTACTCCATACATGTACCGCAAGTTTGATGTGATGGGAAATCTTCTTTTTGCATAGTGTCAAAGTTGGGAGTTTGAGGGGAATTAAACAGGACCTTAATTGTCCACGGCTTCTCCTATCAAGGCCCCTGAAACACGGCGTACGTCCGGTTGACTCCATTGGCGCAACACGTCACGTGATCATCGCATCTTCCCCATCAGCATCACCGCATCAGCAAGCGCCCGCGTCAACGGCAAAAGCCCAAGCGATTTTTTGAAAGCCCAAGCGAAACGACCCGCCGACCCCGAGTCCCGCGACTCGAGCTCGTACTGGTATTACAGTACCCGTGCCCGGGCGCGACCGCGACCGAGACGCCACCCCGCGCTGGGTCACGCGCCGCGCACTCCCTCCCGCTCGCTCGCCTGTACACGCGCCACCACCTCCTCCTCCGCCCCCTCCTCGCGTCTCGCCCCCATTGCGCGGCGCGGCCGGCAGCGATCACGCTCGGGGGGAGCGAGCCCTTCTAAACCTATCTCCGGAGGGGGCCCCGACACAATGCAGGGGCAGGCGTACATCCGCCTGGGGAGCTTCGGCGGCGCGCCCGGCGCGGCGGGCGCGCCGTCCCCGCCTCCGCCTCCGTCGTCCCCATCGCAGGCCGGGAGCGGCGCCGGAGGGGGCAGCCGGGCGCCCGCGAAGGGGGGAGGCCCGGCGAGGGGCGCGCCGGGGACCGCGGCTTCGGCGACGGCTGCGGCGCGGGCGGGGGTCGGGCGGGGCGGCGGCGCGGCGCGGAGGGCGGCCAGGGCGGTGCTCGCGGCGCTTCTGCGGAGGCAGGCGGTGTTCCTCTTCGCGCCGCTGCTCTACGTCGCCGCGATGCTGCTGTACATGGGCTCTCTCCCGCTCGACGCCGTGCCGCGGATCATCGCGCGCCAGCCGCCCGGGTCGGTGTACCGCAGCCCGCAGCTGTACGCGCGTCTCCGCGCCGACATGGACGCCGACAACTCCACCGACGCGGTCAGTCCTTCCCTCCTGTTTGCACGTTCGCTGCCGCGTTTCAATTTTGTTTGTGGGGCTCGCAGTTTGGTCACAAATGCTTGGCCGCATTGACCATTAACTGCGTAGCGATTGGGCTTGGTGCGCAATGCTTTTGCTTATGTGTTGGTCGAGCTGAGATGGTGTACTGTGCGCGTAGTTGACTGATAACAGTTTAGATTATTTTATTGTGCTGATCAATTAGAATTGGAACCTGGTCTTCGTCCAATAGCAGGGAAAGGCAGTAGAAACGTGGGGTTAGTATGGTTATTATTTACTTATCTACTTGTTTGTGCGATTCCTATGGCTTCATGGGATGACAGGAACAACCATTTTGTCTCATGTTCTGAAACTTGGTCCAGGGTAGCAGGTGTCTTAAAATATTATTGATTATGGGTTGGTTTAATAAAATTAGTGCAGTACAGGGGTATGTGCTATCCTGCCCTATGCTCTGAAATAGAGATGGTGTAGTTTCTGTGTTCATCAAACTAGCCCTTATAAAGTGCTGTTAAGCCAGATGCTCCGCGAACCACCGGTACATTTCGTTGCAATGATTTTGCTTGTCCTCCTCAAGTCCTCATCATGGAGAATGTTATTGCTCCTAATAAAGAAATAGCATTCACGTGCACAATTGGATATTATGAAAAGAAAATCATGCGACACCTGAAACCAAACATGATAGTCTCATGATCAAGATGCTCCAGTAACAGCACAACAAGCAAACTTCACCTGCATTTCTGGTGTTTGAAGTGTTCCGCATCTCTTTTGCTGTCATCTTCACCATTACTTATTCATGTATCACTTGCAAGTACCTATAACATCCATGTATTATGTCCTCAATGAAACAATGTAAATTGTGGATTCACGTACAAACAAATGAAATTTAATTGATCAGATGTAAGTATGGGTGAACAGAAATGAATTTCAAAAACATCAAATTCATCACAGGCCCTCCGTTTTCTCATGTCAAGTAGAATAAGAATAGGAACATTGGAACAAGCACATCGAGTATATATGTGCGTCTATTTACACATTTCATTGCAATATCCTGATCCTGCAAAGGATCCTAACTGCATGGCAAGGTAATGTCCAGGAATGATATAGAAAAAGGTCATGCACTTATGCAGTTAATCGTCTGTTGCATGTTTTTCATGGTCCTTTATGGATGTCGCCATGTGTGTGTGTGTTTTGGGGGGGGGGGGGGGGGGGGTTGTGCATCGGCCTAATTTCCAGCTTCTTAATTTGTGTTAATGTTGCATGCATGCTTCTTGTTCTCACATTGTCATATTTTTCTAGCTAGCAACTGTATGGAGGCACACTTACAAAGGTGGCACATGGCAGCCCTGCATAAACAATGGGACAAATAGTATGGCATTTTCCTGCTGCTCCTCCATTTGTCTTGACTCCTGTAAATATGATACATCAGTTGTGCAGATTTTGTGCATTTGTAGTTTCTATTGCTCCTTCTAATATGTCTTCTTTTGGGGTACTAATAATGTGTCTTTGATACAATTTAGGTTATTTTGTTTCTTTTCTGATGTGTATATTGTAATTTTGTGAAGCCCTTAACATATTCAGATTTGTGAATGGAAGACTTTCTTGTATTGAATCATTACAGAAGTTATTTTACATGGTCTTATGTTTTACTTTTAGCAAATGTCCAGTTGTCGTGCACATTCTTACTAGTAAACTGCAAACATGAGATCTGCTATTGCTTATTATGCTCCACTAATGAGTTTATAATAAAACTTACAAGCTCTAAGTATTGCGTATGATTTTTACATACAATTGACAAGTGTTTATTGATGGCTAACTGATCATCTTCCTAATATAAGAATATTTTTCTCCCTCCAGTGTTTCTTTTATTAAAGTCAAGGTGTATAGAGTATTTAAGCCATATTAATTTGGCATAGGACAGGTTATTTGGATAAATGGAAACAATATGAGTAAATATCTCATAAAATTTACCCTAATAGTATCACATTTTGAAAACCTTTTCAGGACATACTACAATTTAGTAGTTAATGAAAGTGCCATTATATGACTATGTAAAGGCGCAAACATCACTTTCTTTATTTGTGACTGGAAGGACTTGTGTTTAGAAAACTTGCATCTTCTCCTTGTATTACTCTCTTTCTCTCTCTCACTCATAATATATTCCGAAACTTCTGTTAGGTTTACCTGAATCAAATGGTTACATATATGTTGAGGCAAATGGTGGTTTAAATCAACAAAGGACATCGGTAGTCACCTTACTCAGTGGTTCCTTATAACTTCTTATATTTTAGAATCATTTATTAACTGGTATCTTGAGGTACTAACTCATGCTTCTCTTTCTTTTGTTTTTCTATTTTTCAGATATGCAACGCAGTCGCGATTGCTGGTTTTCTGAATGCTACACTTGTCATCCCAAATTTCCATTTCCATAGCATCTGGAGGGATCCTAGGTCTGCACCCCCCCCCCCCCCCCAACACACACACATAACACAAAACAACACATGCCCATCTCCTATACCATGAACTCCTGTAAACTAAATAGGTTTCCCTTGGTTCATGGTGTAAAACCATAACATACCATTTTCTTCTAGTATCCCTCGGTTCATTGTGTAAAACCATAACATAGCATTTTCTTCTAGTATGCATGCTGATCTTGTTTGATGTTAATGCAAGGAACCATCTTTCAGTTTTTGTGAAGTTACCTTTGCAGAACACTCTGTAATGTTTGAGTTTTAAAGTTTCTAGAATCTTAAAATCACTCTTTTTTTTCTTTGCTTCATTATCATCTCTTTATTTTCATTTTAAACATTTTTTATTATAGTTTAATGCCAAGTAAGGCTGAGTTAGTTCTAGAAGGAACCAGAAACATCATTCCATCTCTCTGCACAATGCATAAAATCATGTAGATCTTAAGTTGCTTGTGCACTCTGTTGCTACTGCCTCCATCCTAAATTATAGGTCATTTTAGCTTTTTTAGGTTCATTGATTTTTCTATAAATCTAGACATAACGTATATATAGGTGCATAACAAAATCTATGAATCTAGAAAAGTCAAAACGACCTATAATTTGGTATGGAGGGAGTAATTGTTGGCAGCACAAATATCACATCATAAAGGACCAAAAACTGGTATTAGTTGTCCATGTTTGCATGTCATAATGGGAAAACTTGGCTTCATTAACTGAATTGCAGTTATTATCGCTAAGAAATTTCGAAAATAATTATAGATTCTAGGAGGATAAGCTGCATACAATATTTTCAATGGTTGAATTGCTGTACCTATTGTTGGGTGCCATATGCTTTTGCACTTGGTTGGATGACTCTGCCTTTTATTGAGCTGTTCCACTTTGTTCAGGTTCTTTGACAACTCTGTTGGTTGTGTAAATATAATTGATCATTTCTGGGGACTATGAGATTTAGCTTCTTGTTAGCTGATGAAAAGACCACCTACCAGTATTAACTTTTCTGCTTGTAAATTGCATTAACAACTGACATTTCATTTTTTGATACAGCAAATTCAGTGATATCTATGATAAAGACCACTTTGTACAACGTCTACAAAATGATGTTCGAGTAGTTGACAAGATTCCTGACTTTATAATGGAGCGGTTTGGTCACAATCTCAGCAATGTTTTCAATTTCAAGATAAAGGCTTGGGCACGTATTCAGTATTACAAAGATGTTGTTCTTCCTAAATTAATTGAAGAAAGGTGAGTTTAAATACAGTTCAGTTATTGTTTCTTTAATTTACAGTTGCTTATGTTGAACGTGGTTATAAAGTGCTTTATGATTATTTATGAATTCATTTATATCCTGCATCAATTGCTTACCTTCCATTTGATTTAACTAGTTTAATAATCCAAATTTTATAACTTTAATTGGTAACACAACCTCGGCCTAAAAAATAATTGCTAGCAGAACCTCTGTATCTGATTACTACTATCTCCGTTCTCAAATATATGAGGTTTAGGACAAGCTAGCTAGTTTAAACGTCATAATTTTAAGATTTATCCATGTGCTTCAGATTATTAGCCTGGAATCCCGGCTCTGTGAGTTCTTTCTTCCGTGATGAACTGTCGGCACCAGTCCTACATTTTTTCTCTGTGGACCGAGGAGAAAGGGACGGAGGGAGTATTATTTACTGAAGAATTCAGAGATGCACAGCTAGTTCGCTGGATACGAATATTTTAGACTTGACATGGGAATCTGTACATGTAACCTTTCTATTACACTCACTATGATATTGATTAATTTATGTAGGACATCCTACATTAGAAATCATTGATGTTGGTCGGCGTTTCTCGTCAACCATATCCTGTTGAATTTGTTCTAGACTTGACCAATTCTTTCATTTCTTTGCCATCAAAAGTTTCTGTGGTCTGTGGCTTGTGCGATGCCACGTTTCAAGGAATTGAATTGTTGACACTCCCTTTTATATTTACAAATATTTTTAATAATGTGAATAGATGCAGACATTGGTGGAACCATTTGTCTGTTTACAGGGACACTACTGGAGTCGAGCTGATTGCATCCATTTTTGGAAATTTCGTTTCTATATTGTTAAGTATCATGAGGTGCTCAATTCAATTATAACATGATTCTTTCTGATGCTATGCTCTATAGTGCAGATTCATCAGGATTTCTCCTTTTGCCAATCGACTCTCATTTGATGCACCTCCTGCTGTTCAACGGCTGAGATGCTTGGCAAATTTTGAAGCCTTAAAATTCTCTAAGCCAATTGTGTCTTTGTCTGAAACCTTAGTTTCTAGAATGAGAGAGAGAAGTGTTGAAAGCGATGGAAAATATATTTCAGTGCATCTTCGTTTTGAGGAGGTTGGATCTCTTTCATGAACCTTGATGCTTATAATGTTTGGGAACCAGGGACCCACCATCGTGTATTTTATTCTTGATGCATAATGTATTAATATGCTGCTAGTGTTCTGAAATAATTGTACCACCTTTTTCTTTCTCGAACATACAGGAGAGCTGCATATCATTATATTAAGAAGAAAAGGAGTCTAGATAACTCGTACAACCCCTAGTGGCGCAAAGATAAAACAAGATGACTAAACAATAAAAACACGACTAACAACCAAAAGAGAACATCTCTAATTGCGGCATCTCTAATTGTTATTTTGCAGGATATGGTTGCTTTCTCATGTTGTGTTTATGATGGTGGTGATGAGGAGAAGAAGGAAATGGATGCAGCCAGAGAAATAGGTTGGAGGGGGAAGTTTACTAAGAGAGGACGGGTAATAAGGCCTGGAGTGATCAGAATGAATGGAAAATGTCCTCTAACACCTTTGGAGGTATGTCTGTATCTAATATCAGAAGCTGAACTGCTGTTAGTGACATTTCAGAAATTTGTCCTCAAGCACATTTGCTGGTCTATGCTCTAATCATGTCTTCTACTCAGTTTAAAACAGATTCATTTAAGATCACAGCAGAATTTGTCTTGAGGATTTAGATGCTTATGTTATGATGTATAGGTTGGGTTAATGCTTCGTGGAATGGGTTTCAGCAATAAGACTGCAATCTTTTTGGCATCTGGAAAGATTTACAAAGCAGAGAAGAACATGGCTCCTCTTCTTGAAATGTTTCCTCTCCTACAGACAAAAGAGACTCTGGCATCAGAAGAGGAACTTGCTCCATTCAAGGTAGGAATTATAGGATTAGATATTTTCTTGTTTCTGTATTCCTGTACATTCATTGTTCTGAAATGACGCGTTATTACCAGAATTTCTCCTCAAGGATGGCTGCTATTGACTATAGTGTTTGTGCCCAAAGTGAAGTTTTTGTGACCACACAAGGTGGAAATTTTCCACATTTCCTTGTGGGTCACAGGAGATACTTGAATGGTGGACATTCAAAAACAATTAAACCAGACAAAAGAAGGCTTGCCGTACTCTTTGATAACCAACGAATTGGGTATGATGATACTCTATGCACATAGTGTTGTTTTGCTTTAGTTTGGGTTCTAAGCACTGAAACTTGCATTCTAGGTTGCTAAAATCGCAATTTCCATCTATCTGCAGGTGGAAGTCATTGAAACGGCACTTGCTTAATATGAGAGCACACAGTGATACTAAAGGGATTGAAATGAAAAGACCAAATGAATCTATATATACCTTCCCATGTCCTGACTGCATGTGCCGCCTGAACAGAACAGAACACTCAAAACCCAAATACAGTAGATAGTTAGTACCTCATAATCGCAATTCCATAGGCTGACCCTATTATTTCCGGCATTCAGTCTAATTTTACCATTCTTCATGTGCTGTGCGGCCCTTCATTACTTCATCTGCAAGGCATTCTTGCCACAGCATTGGACAGAAGTTTGTTCTCCCGGTGGTCGTTTTTCCTTATATAGCATGTGCCAACGTGGATACCCCAAGATTCTGTGGAGTAGTAGATCAACCATGATGCTAACAATACATCGACTGACTATAAACCTCAACAGCAGATCTAACACCAGTAGGCTACTATCCATTGTCAATGAAGTATCATACGGTTTAGGGTAGTGTTGCTCTTGTACATGGTTCATTAGCAGTCTGTCATCATGTACAAATTTTGAATGGAAGACAGACATTGTAAATTTCTTTGTTTCTCATGTTGCTCAAAAAATGGGATTGCTGCAACAGTTTCCCTGTATTCTGTTAGCTAGGTCTTCTCTGTTGTAACTGTTCTGACACTTCTATTCACAACTATAACAATAAAAACTGCCAAATGGCACTTGGTTCTTGCTTTGTCATTATAGAGGCAAGTTATTTGCTTATTTGCAGCATGTCTTCGAAAGCTGCTTATTGGTGATTTTTGTAATTGTCATTATGATAATCAGGCGTCTGAGAGTGAGCTTCAGGTAAGGTACATCAATCCTTTGCTTCACTGCTATTATTTCTGATTTCATTCTGTTTTAGGCACAACATTAACTGCATCAGCATCAGCACAGAAAGCTTTGATCATCGAAGTAGCCCACATGCAACATCAATGGTTGGGTGGGAATCTTGGATGGAGGCAACACTGTTTCATTCAGTGGAAGGAAGCTAATGTGTTCATGACAGGTAAGAAAAAATCTCTGTTTCGAAATTTGGCAGTTTTACTTGAAACCCACATCTTGAAGGAACCATCAGCTCAAAATTTATGAAGGAAAATGGCAATTGAAATCAAGTTTTACATTAGGTGAGAGCAGGTTTATGACTTAGCATATTGCAGTTTTACTGTCATGCATTACTGAACCTATATATTTGGGTGAGAGCTTGCTGCTTTTATGTTGCTGTGGACCTAAACATGATGGGGGGCAAGTTCCTTAGTAGTTACATACATCATATGAGTTGGGAAATAGCATTGATTGTGTCATTGACCATGTGGCCTCAGGCCTCATTTGGAATCATCACATTGGATGTTATTTTACGATGTATTGCATAATTATAGCATTATATATTTATATGTAGCTAATTTTACCAAAGTTGGTTGATGTGCAATATGGGGCATTTGACTTAACAAGCTTGGAAATTTATACTTGAGGATACTTTAAAATTGTGACCATTTGAGAGAGCATATACATAATGATTTTGAGTATACTTGATTCCTAGCTGATTAGGAAGGAACGATCATTAGTCCACTTTGTTTGCTGTCGTCACCGCATCCAACGAGAACGAAGCAGTTTATGCAAAGCCCCTCTTTTCCAAACATTGATATTACTTGTATATGTTGTGTCAGTGATCCCCCCCCAACACACACACACACACACAGTAGGTATATTAGCAAAAAAGGTAAAACAAATCCAAGAGATAATGGCCATGTCTTTTACGTCATACGAAGGCATTGAGGCAGGCGCTGTTGGGATCAAGTACTGTCTTTTTTCTTTATCGGAGTAAACTGTCCTGAACTCCTGTTTTAGTTAACCTATCAGTATGCTTACCATTCTCGTGCAGGAATGGAGTGACCTAACTAACGCCTGCCTGTCAGCGAGACCCACATGACCCGGGCTTGCCTGTCACTGAAATTTTTGCGAGAGCAATAAGAGAAATCTCATATGCCATGTCACTGTATAACCCTTACCTATCATTTGATTTGATAATTGCCCCCCTACATAACATACGCATGGCACGGCGCTCTGTCAGCCCTTTTTTTCCCCCTCTCAAAGGCTTGCGGCTCCAATGTGATTTCTTCCCCTCGATTCACTTCTTAAAATCTCCTTTGTTCTTTCCCCTTCTTTGTCTCTTCTTCTAGCTTACATAGTCACACGCAAACATTGGCTCTCGTCTCTGCTGTCTTCTTCCTCCACTTTCCACTCTTACCTCCAAGGCTCCAATGATCACCAACCTATCGTTCACAAGTGCCACTTTCTTGCGGCGATGGGCTAGGGTAGCTCTCTGTGGCAGCCTCATTGCTACAGCATCTCACCACCTCATTTGTCACCCTTGTCGTCGTTGTCTCGTAAGCACTCTGGACTTTGATGAGCTTCGCTCCACTGTGAAACATAGAACATGGCATACGCAACGCAAGCAACTGTTGGCTCGGTTCTGTTGTCTCAACAAGTGGGTGCAACACGAAAGTAGCCAAAAAAAACCACTGGCAAGTGGCAAGCATTAGGTCTGATGAGCTTGGTTGTGCATCTACATCGTGATCAAAATTATTCGAAGAACTGTTGGAGCATAAACAGAGAATAGCAAAGTTATCATATCAGGAACCGCGGGGTCGTGCATTGTTGCGCTAGAGCTGGCCAGCCTTGCTCGCTGCCGCTACAGACCAAGCCACCCACCCGGCCTCCACCGCCATTAATTTCCTCGCAACGCAAATCACACAACGCGCTGGCGGGTGGCGGCACACGGGCGCAGCACAGAAACTTTGCCAACGAGCCCCAAATATCCCGGATAAAATAGCCAAAACGCTCCGCGATTTTTCCTTGCAAAAAAAGGGCGCTGAACAGACAAAAAGGAAATAAAATATTCATTCCTTCCGCTCACCATCCCGCATCTCGAGCTTCACCACCACCTCACTCACTCCCACCCTTCGAGCGGCTCGCTCAGCTCCACTGGCGGCGAGATGCGGAGACAGATCCTTCCAGTCTCCCGCCTCGTACACCTCGCGGCGGCTGTCGCGCTGCTCGCCACCGCCGTGGCGGCGGCGGCGTCGAAGCCGGGGGCCGTCGCGGTCAACGTGACGGGCGTGCTGTCGGCGTTCCCGGACCTCGCCGACTTCACGCGGCTGCTGGCGTCGAGCCCCGTCCTGGCGGAGCTCGCGGGGCGGTCGTCGCTGACGCTGCTAGCCGTCCCGAACGGCAACCTCCCGCAGTCGCCGTCGGCGTTCGCGGCCGCGTCGGGCGCCGACCTCGCCGACGTGCTCCGCTACCACGTCCTCCTCGAGTACCTCGCCCCCGCCGATCTCCGCCGCCTGCCGGCCTCCGGGAAGCTCGTCACCACGCTGTTCCAGACCACCGGCCGCGCCCCGGCCGACCTCGGCGCCGTCAACGTCACCACCGCGGGCGCCTCGCTCGCCGTCGTCCGGTCGCCGGCGCCGTTCGCGGGGTCGAACGCCACCGTGCTCGGCGCCATCACCGCGGTACCCTACAACCTGAGCGTGCTCGCGGTGACCGGCCTCATCGTGCCCTCCGGGTTCGACCTCGCGGCGTCCGAGTCCCGCCCGCCCGCCGCCGTCAACATCACCCGCGTCCTCGCCGACGCGCGCGCCTTCAACGTCGCCGCGTCCATGCTCGAGGCGTCCGGCGTGGCGGACGAGTTCGAGGCCGACGAGCGCGGCGCGGGGATCACGGTGTTCGCCCCCACCGACGACGCCTTCGCGGGACTCCCCGCCGGCGACCGCCTCCAGTCCCTCCCCGCCGACCGCAAGGCCGTGGTGCTCCGCTTTCACGTGCTCCACTCCTACTACCCGCTGGGGTCCCTGGAGTCGATCGTGAACCCCGTCCAGCCCACGCTCGCCACCGAGTTCAGCAACGCCGGCCGCTTCACCCTCAACATCACCCGTTCCAATGGCTCCGTCGCCATCGACACCGGCGTCGTGCAGGCGACCATCACGCGGACCGTCTTCGACCAGAACCCCGTCGCCGTCTTCGCCGTCTCCAAGGTCCTCCTCCCCAAGGAGATGTTCACCCGCACCGACGGCGGCGACTCCTCCATCGTCGCCGCCACCGCCGCCGCGTCCTCGCCCCCGCCGGCCGCGACAGCCCCACAGGCCTCCGAGAGCGCGCGGACGCCGCCGACGAAGCTCTCCTCCCCCCCCGCGCTCCGCGGCGGCGGGCAGGAGGACTACGACAAGGCGTCTGCTCCGGCGCCGTCGCGGGTAGCCGGGTGGTGGTGTATAGCATTGGTGTACCTACTCCTACTTCCGCTACGTCTGGTATGAGATCCGGCCGGACGCTAGCCCATTGCCGTTCCTCTTTCTTGTGCTCAATTTTGCTCTTGCTTTTATTTTCTCTTCTTCTTCTTTTTGCATTTGGGTTTTTGCTAGAATCTGTACACTGGGAGGGGGGAGAGGGAGAGAGGTGAAGATTGAAGAAGATATGATTGAGCTGCAAAAAACAAAAGAAAAACGCAGCATCCTTTTAGGAAGGAAAAAGAGTTGGTTATCCGCCATCAAAAGGGAAAATAATAGTACCACCATGTAAAAATCCAATCAAATCCATTCTATTCCATTTCTCTGGTTCTGCACTCGTGTTCGTGAGCTCGTCCCATGTCGCAACCTGCATTGCATTGTCATCCGCCGAGTTCGTCGGCGGCGCGGCTGGGGTTGCTGACTTGCTGCTTGCCGCTTCTCCAATTCCATTTCGCCGTGTGGATTTGCTTGGGGGGGTAGGAGGACGCGTCGCGCTCACCGGGCGGTGAGGGGAGAGGTGGTGGTGGGTGGCTGGCAGTGAGCTGGCGGGCGGGAGGTGGGGACGCGGCCGTCAGCGCGCCCCCGGCTATAGATTCGATCGCCTTCCGCTCGCGTCGCGTCGCCGGACGCTCTGGCTCTGGCGTCCGCCCGCGTGTCTGCTTCTTGTCGCCCCGCCACGTCACGGCCCCGGCCGGCAGGAATTCCGGCTCCAGGTCCAGGGCTCCTCCAGTCCTCCCCGTGCGCCAGGCGCGGTGAAAAGCGAGAACCCCTCCCGTCCTTCTGCTGCCGCGCGCGCCTCCATCATTAGCCGCCCTACCCATCATTGGGCGGCCAGCTCTGATGATAGGTAGTGGATGGCGAGGAAGAAGAAGAAGAGCCGCGCGCCCTCTTGGTCTTGGCCTCTTGGGACCCGGCTGGGACGCTGGAATTTTGCGGTCATCTTGCCGGGACTCTCTCTCACTGTGAATTGAAAGCGTCCTGATCGGCCGGGGACGGATGGCTGGTCCTCCGTGCCCAAAGCCATTGGAGCTGGCGAGCTGCAGTGTCGTGTCGTCCCCGGCCGGAACTGTTACCTGCGAGCTGATTGATTCCTCCTCCTGAGCCAAGCTCTTGCGGCCATCGGGCTCATCAGAGATCCATGGGACCGCATGATTGGGTGGGATGTGATTTCATGACGAGGATGAGGAGGCAACTGTTGATTATTGGCTTGTTGCCCGATCATTCATCAGTTCAGGGCGAAGTGAAACGGGCACCACTCTCTCCTTCGGCCGCCGCGACCTGGTGCTGGCGCTGGACCTCTCTAACGCATTGGCATCTGGATCGGTGGATCCCTACCCTCCACGCTGGGGTCATCCACAGCAGGAGTCCCGGGGGCACATGGGGGGCCTCACCTACGACAACGAGAGCGGAGAGCCCCTCCCCCTCTTCCACACACAACAGAAAAGCTCGCAAGGACTTGAGCTGAGTTGATCCATGTGAAGTGAACATCAGGGAGTGAGTGACACATGGAAGCTAGCATGCTCGCTCGGGATCAGAGACGAAGGTGCTGCACAGCTGCAGGCAGTGTTTACCTACAAGTGGCAATTCGATCCAGTTGTGCAGAGGCGCTTGTAGATGAACAGGAGGCGGCAAGCCTATCGGTTCAGAACTGAAAGCCTGGCACGCCATGCCCGTTTCCAAGGTGCAGCAGTATCGGCTCGTCTCGGTTCTTGCTGCATTATTTTGCCTCGGCTTGCAGCCAACATCCATCCGTGATTGCCTACTAATAAACGAGTGAGCTGGGCCTGGGTCCATGCCGCCGCGGCGCCGGAGGGGAATTTGTTTGGAGCCTCGTGGAGGGGAGCTGTGAGTTGGACCCGTGTTTTGACGGTCGCGCGGCGTAGCGCCGGTTCGCGTCGGGCACTCGGCGATCAACTGTTCTTCAGGCTAAGGGCAGAGGACCGGGCGGGCAATGGTGATTTGTATCGTGGGTTCATGGCTGTTGATCTGTTTTGCCTTTCGCGCCGCCATAACAAAAAACGTACGGTTACTCTGCGACTGTTCATCTGTTTTTTTCTTTTGTAGAAAGAAGATGAAAACGATCTCGTCCGCTCGGAACTGATCTGTTCATCTGTTCGTCTGAGATTGTTCTCACGCGCATGCGTGCATTGTTACTGTAGCCACTATGGAGTGTGGATGCGGCAGTAAGCCAGTAACGGTGATGAGAGACTTTTGCTCCTCGATCATCTTGGGCCTTGTTCCCAATTTGGGAGTGCCAAAGTTGGGAGTTTGTCATAAATGCGTAACTGTAAGTTGGGAGTTTGTCATAAATGTGCAACTGTAGCATTTCGTTTGTATTTGTGAATTATTGTCCAAAAATTGACTAATTAGGCTCAAAAGATTCGTCTCGCAAAGTACAACAAAACTGTGCAATTAGTTTTTGATTTCATCTACATTTAGTACTCCATGCATGTATCGCAAGTTTGATGTGATGGGGAATCTTCTTTTTGCATAGTGTCAAAGTTGGGATTTTGGTGGAAACTAAACATGGCCTTGACCTGCATTACGATTTACGATGCTGCAGTGAAGCCAGTAACGGTGCAGCTCTCAGATCAGGCCAGGGGAAAACTGCTACGAGTTGACAACAGTAGCATGGTACTACTAGTACTAGTAATGCATAGGAAAAAGCTACAGAGATGAGTTGGTACGGGCGTTATCATGTCACGTGGCAGGGAATTGCTGAAGGTCAAAACGTAGGCGAGCAGGGAACTCCGATATGATGCGTACGAACTACGAACTAAACCGTTCTGACGCAGTTTTAATTCGAATCGCGTGCGAGGTGGAGACCGTCATTAATGAGCCCGCGGTGGGTACGTGCGTACGTGTAGCCGAACCGTAATCCGTATCCATGCAGGTGGTTGCGTACATGCAGTATATATGTACTGTATCATTACTGCCCCCCTGTACCCTTTTTTTTTTATCTCCTGTTGCTTCTGAATGGTAATATTCGCTGTACGCTTCTACTGTGAGTGCGAGGTAAGAATGCAGCGTTGTTGTCAACGAAAGGGAGCTCAAAGTTTCCTGTCAAAGTTCTTGAAAAAGCAAACTAGTTTCCTTTCAGTGCTAACTGTTTTTAACCGAGATTGACGCAACTAGTATCATGCCAGCTCAGTGCTCACGCAGTCACGCGTGCCAACTGCCAAATTGCCCTACCAAACCTTAACCTTTGTGTACACACAAGCAGACGTAAACAGTATTACACCAAAGCAACACAAATACACAATAGCTTACGATGCCGAAGTCTGACCATCAGTCAAAAAATCCAGGAATTTCATCAAACGAGACTCAGAACGGCCCACAAAGAGCCCAACTTACCAATCGCACAGTCCGTTTAAGAAAAAGCTAGGCCTACAACAGAAAAGGCCGAAAAGCAGAACAAAAGAGTCCATTCCAATTAAGCCCCACCACAGCCCAGCCCATTTTCCACCGGCAGCGAGGCCACCTCCGCGCCGCCTATATAAGCGATCCCCTCCGCTAGGGTTTCTCCTCGGTAGCAGACGGTTCGCTTCAGGTAAGGTAAGCCCCCTCCCTTCCGCCGCCGCCACGGCCGATCTGAAACCCTCGCACCTCTGCTTCCGCTGAAGCTGATCTCTCCGCTTGTTTCTGCGTGCGCAGGAAAGGGTTGGTCCTCATGGCGCCGCCGCAGCCGAAGTCCGGCCTCTTCGTGGGCATCAACAAGGGCCATGTCGTCACCAAGCGCGAGCTGCCGCCGCGCCCGTCCCACCGCAAGGGGGTAAGCCGATCTGACCTTTCTTAGCGATGCGATGTTGATGACGCTGGTAGTGTTTCTGCGTTTAGGCGTTGGATCTTTTCGGTTTAGCAAGCTGGGTAGATTTTATTAGTCGATAGTCGAGTAGAAGTTTTGCATGCATACAGTGGCCTAGTGTGTGGATTTGATGGTTGGGTCATGCTTGACCGTTGATGAACCTGGGGGGCGTTTTTTACCATTTCAGGCCATGTGTGTTTAGTTGTTTAATTTCCCCAACTTTTCAAAATAGTTACAGATCTTCAATACCAGCTTGGAAGCTCAAGTTTATGTTTAACATATGGCACTGTTGATTGCTAATACTAGTGTTAGGAAATATGTTATTCCACAGATTGCCTTTCCTACTAGTGGCAAATAAATTATAGCTTCTGTTACGCTAGGTGTGCCCCCTAGATTTTTTATGTCAGCAATTCAATGTTTTAAGCATGTACTTTGTGACGATTGAATTTGCTGTGATGCGCCTAGCAAATGCTCCGTTTTAGATCTGTGGATTCATTTATGTCTTTCAACGAGCCTATGATTTTGCTTTGTGTCTGCAGTCTGCACTTGCAAATAACACTAGTATATAAGCAGTGTCTTGTTCTATTGGTAGGATTATCCTTTTCACTGGATGGCACTTTTTCTGTCCTTACAAGTTATTACCATGATTTGCAGAAAGCAACAAAGAGGGTGACCATGGTCAGGGGCCTGATCAGAGAGGTTGCTGGGTTTGCTCCTTATGAGAAGCGTATCACTGAGCTTCTGAAGGTTGGTAAGGACAAGCGTGCTCTGAAGGTTGCCAAGAGAAAGCTCGGAACCCACAAGAGGGCAAAGAAGAAGAGAGAGGAGATGGCGAATGTCCTCAGGAAGATGAGGTGTGTAAACCTGAAACCTTATTCTGCTAACTTCTATGCAGCATTATAATGGCTTGTCTTCTGTTTCATTTGACTATATGCTTTCTAATGTGGGTTACATCAGTTGCTTATGTCATAATGTGTTTTTTAAAGATCGGCTCTACTAAGCAGTGTTTGCTATATGCTTATTCATTAGTACATATGACCCTTCAACATGTAACCTTAATGGGTGTAGTGTGCAAAAACAGCTTGTAGTTTGATTTTTCATGTCATAGTTTTCTACCATCTCCTGAGTGACATAGTATTATTAAACATTTTGTTGCCTTGTTATTATAATACCACTCCTAGAGATTTCCGTCCTGGCATGTGTATACTTGTTAGTATGGTTTCTGAAGCATTGTGCATATTGTGGACATCTCTAATTTAACTTTTCTTTTGGGATTGCAGGTCGGCTGGTACTCACACTGATAAGAAGAAATAGATCATCTCAAGTTTGTGAAGCTGGCGGCGACATTCTCCTGTGTCTGTTTTTCATATCTGTAGAACCTAATAGACTTGTCAAAGTGCTTGTCAGCTAAGCATTGTGTTGTTAGTTATGTGCCGAACCACCCCATGAGTTTTTGATCCAACTTTGAATGCATCTATCTATGGTTTGTCTATCCCTAGTTGTGCTGTGATTTCTTATGCCTGCTATGTTTGAGTTGCCATCCGTTACTTCGGCATGTTTCGCTGGGTGCCAGTGGTTGAAGTGCCACATTGTCGATTTCAAGTTTATCTACGCTTCGCATTCGGTCCTTCGATACGATCAGTCATGGTTGGGGCTTCTCAGTGAAAATAAAGCTCCTGTAGTATGATGGCCAGGATACAATACGACCACGTTTGCTTTGCTTGTTTCGAAGGGAGCCGCATTTTCCTTTGTATAGGCGCCTTTGCCAGGGCAGATGGGGATGGGGTAGTAAAGAACGAGCCAGCGATGGCATACGGATTTCATTGGTAGCAAGAAGTAGGGCAGAGTAGAAATGCCGTCCCTCGTTTCGTGACCTCACACCCGTTTGATCGATTTCCTTGATCGTTACTTGCGTGCGGGCTCTGATGCAAAAACCTTGAAATCAAGCTCCGGCCTCTGCAATGAGGTCGATGTTGTTTCACCTCCTTTACTTTTCTTCACATCCCTGTTCTGCGTAGCCAAACGTGCCGTAGGCTGAGCCGCTGAGGGAGAAACTGTTCTTTATTTCCTTTTATCTACGGATGCTCAGTAAACCAGGCTACAGTACCTAAGCCTAAAGATGAGCTGCCTCATTGCACTGTCTACTGAAATGGACAAAAGATACAACGGGATTTACATTGATTATCATCTTGAATTACTCCAGCATGAGATCTATCGTGTCCCTTGGAATTTTTACTCCCAACTAATCTATCTTATGCGATTCTTTTTGTGTACAAATTGATTTTTAAGTTCAAATTTTGTCATGATGCCTTATGTTACAAAAATGCATTGAGAATCGTTCGTTCTTATTTTCATATGTTGGGAAATTTAATGCGGTTTGGTCCTAGAGAAACAAAACTGTATGAACAATAATGAAAAAAATATAATATGTTTTCCTACTATATTGAGATCATGCTGTAAGCCACCTCACAAAATATGAACTCTTTTTTTTTTTTTTGAAACTGGAGCCGGCAGGAGGTCTGCCGCTCATATATTGATAAAGCAGGGGACAAAATATGAACTCTAAGATAAACTTATGCGTGGACATTATAACGTCTAGACTCGTTGAGAATCGTGAATGGACCGTGCGCATGGACTCGATTTCCGGCTGTGAATGCTGGTTGCACTTACACCATCGAACTGATCGGATAGCTTAACTAAAAGTTGAGCTGCCACATTACACCGTCTACTGACATTGGGTAACGTCGTCATGTACATTGCTCATGTTTTTAACCTCCTGAATTACTCCAACATGAGATATATTAGGTCGCTTTGAATTTAACTTCTTGATAACACTTTGACAGTCAGAAGCTGCAATAGCTTGCCGGAGGTGTAAGGCAATTGCTCTCCTGACAGCAATTGCTTCAGCTAGCCCTTGGATCATCAACTCTATGTATTAACTGACAACATGCGGCTCTGAAAATCTCCCCTGACAACATGCGGCTCTGAAATCTCCCCTGTGATCACTGATGAGCTTGCATCTTTATCTGCAGAATTTTTTATGCAAAGGACAATATCTGAATATCACGGACAGATCGATAAAATGCGCAACTGAACGAACATTTTTTGAACCTCAGAACAGAACAACTGAACAAATAAGGGAGCATCATTTTCGTCAAAGAGAAGGGGGAAAAGGGAAGCATCATAACTGCATATAAAGCCGAGCAGCCGAGCAGTGTGTCTAGTGTTTACACACACAACCATTCTACTGCCACAAATAAGTCAGACTTGGACTGACGATTCGAGTTTGACGATCTCATTTCTCATTATCCAACTTTATACGACAAACGAGAAACATCGCAAAGTAAATTTTATGTGACAACTTCAGATAACAAACAACAGTGTACTCCTTCGGAGTCGAAAACTTTTTAAATCTGATCAAAATTTATATAAAAATATACTGTATAATAAGATTGAGCATCGAGTATACTTTCCTAATAAAATTATTTAAAATTTAAGTATATTTTTCTAATAAATTTATTTGAAGATACTACTTTCTATTTTAATTTATTTGGATATACTACTTTCTATTTTTTTTATTTTTTTATTTCAAGATACGATACTATTTCTTTCCTAATAAATTTATTTGAAGATACTATTTTCTATATTTTCAAACTGGGAACATAAAGTAAAAACTAACCGGGGAAGTAATAAAACATCGCAAAACTCGGATCAGAGCAGAAGAAACAATTAAGGAAGCATCCCTTCACTTCATACCAAAGGCTGAGCAGAGCTCAGCACCGAGTTTTTAAACTTGAACAGCAAAATGTCTCCTGCTTCCACAACTAAACTCCTACCACGACGCCACCATTGACACGACCACGACAGAAACTACCAAGACAACACGAGCGAGCGGCGAAACACACAGGTGGAAGCATCACGTAGCTCGGAACCCATCCAGGCATCCACCAATCACCAAGCAGACAGCTTAGTCCACCTCCTCGATCTTGGGTCCAGCGCCGCTGCTGCCGCCGGCCGGAATGTCCTCGTCCATGCCCGCTGCGCCGCCCATGTCCGCGCCGGCGCCCTGGTACATCTTGGCGATGATGGGGTTGCAGATGCCCTCCAGCTCCTTCATCTTGTCCTCGAACTCGTCCGCCTCCGCGAGCTGGTTGCTGTCCAGCCAGCTGATGGCGCCGTCGATGGCCTCCTCGATGCGCTTCTTGTCGTCGGCGCCCAGCTTGGAGGCGATCTTGTCGTCCTTGATGGTGTTGCGCATGTTGTAGGCGTAGTTCTCCAGGGCGTTCTTGGCGTCCACCTTCTTCTTGTGCTCCTCGTCCTCCGCCTTGTACTTTTCCGCCTCCTGCACCATCTTCTCGATCTCCTCCTTGCTCAGCCGCCCCTTGTCGTTGGTGATGGTGATCTTGTTCTTCTGCCCCGTCGTCTTGTCCTCCGCCGATACGTTCAGGATGCCGTTGGCGTCGATGTCGAAGCAGACCGTGATCTGGGGCACGCCGCGGGGCGCCGGAGGGATGCCGGAGAGCTCGAACTTGCCCAGGAGGTTGTTGTCCTTGGTCCTGGCGCGCTCGCCCTCGTACACCTGGATCAACACCCCCGGCTGGTTGTCGGAGTAGGTGGAGAAGACCTGCTCCTTCTTTGTGGGGATGGTGGTGTTCCTCGGGATCAGCACGGTCATGACGCCGCCGGCGGTCTCCAGGCCGAGGGACAGCGGGGTGACGTCGAGCAGGAGCAGGTCCTGCACCTTCTCGTTGCCCTCGCCGCTCAGGATGGCGGCCTGGACGGCAGCGCCGTACGCCACGGCCTCGTCGGGGTTGATGCTCTTGCACAGCTCCTTGCCGTTGAAGAAGTCCTGGAGCAGCTGCTGCACCTTGGGGATGCGGGTGGAGCCGCCCACGAGCACGACGTCGTGCACGCTGCTCTTGTCCATCTTGGCGTCGCGGAGGCACTTCTCCACGGGCTCCATGCACTTGCGGAAGAGGTCCATGTTCAGCTCCTCGAACCGGGCGCGGGTGATGGTGGTGTAGAAGTCGATGCCCTCGTACAGCGAGTCGATCTCGATGGTGGTCTGCGCCGTGGACGATAGCGTGCGCTTGGCGCGCTCGCAGGCCGTCCGCAGGCGCCGCAGCGCGCGCGGGTTGCCGCTGATGTCCTTCTTGTGCTTGCGCTTGAACTCCTGGACGAAGTGGTTCACCATGCGGTTGTCGAAGTCCTCACCACCCAGATGGGTGTCGCCGGCGGTGGCCTTCACCTCGAAGATGCCCTCCTCGATGGTCAGCAGCGACACATCAAAGGTGCCGCCACCAAGGTCGAAGATGAGCACGTTCTTCTCGCCGCTGCTGGTGGCCTTCTTGTCGAGCCCGTAGGCGATGGCCGCGGCAGTGGGCTCGTTGATTATGCGCATCACGTTGAGGCCGGAGATGACGCCGGCGTCCTTGGTGGCCTGCCTCTGGGAGTCGTTGAAGTAGGCAGGCACGGTGACCACCGCGTTCTTGATGGTGGAACCGAGGTAGGCCTCGGCAATCTCCTTCATCTTGGTCAGCACCATAGAAGAGATCTCCTCAGCAGAGAACTGCTTCTCCTCCCCCTTGTAGTTGACCACGATCATCGGCTTGTCCGCAGGGCCAGCCACCACCTTGAACGGCCATAGCTTCATGTCACTCTGCACGGACGGGTCAGAGAACCTCCTACCGATCAACCGCTTCGCGTCTGCATCCAAAGGGACGAGCAACAACACAGTCAGTTTGACCGTCAAATCACGGCAGAAAAACATCAACTACAGTAACCAACATCAACTCTTCATTCAGCTTTCAGAGATCAACGAATTCCACCAATGCAATCTGAAATTTACTACAGTAATAGGAAAATTTACCAAGGTAAGTCATCATTTCAGTAAAATTTTAGTTCAAAAATGTAATAGCACGCAATCCATCTAAGCAGATCTAGAGTAGCATCTACACCAGATGCTAATGAAAACTGACGGTAATTACTGATTACAGCTCCAATCGAAAAAAACTGATTGCAACTAGTACTAATAAATTTTAGAAACAGAGGATAGACTGCAGCACCTAATTCTGATCAACAAATTTCACACATATGTTCTTCTTAATGGTTAATCCTACTCATATAGTGTGCATAAACAAGCAGCTACTATTCGCACTGAACAAATCACTTCCCAATGGTTACTGCTACTCGTGTCGCCCATAGTAACAGAGCAGATAATGCTTGCTACAGTAAAAACAAACTCCAATAGGTCTACAAACATCTTACGCGCAAGGATTCAATGGAAATCTCCGACGAATAACTAGACAAATCGACTACGCGAACACGCAAGAAATTAAGCAATGCTAGTAAGCGTTCTACTAAGTCCGAAGTGAAACGAGGAGAAGGGCGCCAGGCACGTACCGAAGACGGTGTTGGTGGGGTTCATGGCGACCTGGTTCTTGGCGGCGTCGCCGATGAGCCGCTCGGTGTCGGTGAAGGCGACGTAGGACGGCGTGGTGCGGTTCCCCTGGTCATTGGCGATGATCTCGACGCGGTCGTGCTGCCACACGCCGACGCACGAGTAGGTCGTCCCCAGGTCGATCCCGATCGCCGGACCCTCCCCCTTCGCCATCTTCTCTTCCTCCTCCTTCACGAACTGCCCCTCACAGATCCTTCAACCAAAACCCTCTCACGAGCGCTGCTTGTTGCCGGGAGATTGAACCGTTTCGCGTGGGAAAACTATTTTTTCCTCGAACGAGAGACGAGGGGAGGAGGAGACGGGAGGGAGGTTTTATGGCGGAGGTGACGGTGTCTAGAACGTTCGGGAGCGGGGGATCTGGGCCGTTGGATTGGGGTTCTGGAAGGCTCCAGAGAGCGCTGGTTCTGGGCTGGTGGGGGAGGCCAACGCGGCGAGGTGGCGCGTGTGTGTGGAGCCGGGCAGTCGGGGGGAGGTGGGACCACCCACGCGCGCTTTTTGAGCGGGTAGGCTCTGGTAGGTTCTACACTGTGCACGAGGATGGCATGGGCGGTGTTGGATTTTTTTGGTTTCGTGGGGCCATAAAATGTGGGACTTCCTATAATCCTTATAACCCCATGTCATTCGGCCCATCACGGCCCACTTCTGTTCCTTTTTTCTCTTTAGGGACAGGTGTTGGTTTTAATTGGAAATTTGGGATAGTTCACCCTAGCCCCTACACGTTGCAAAACGTAATTTGACTCTTGGGGCTGCCACCGCGCCACTACCTCGGCTCCGCACGGCCGGCTTGCCGGCTGGCATTGTTCGTGGTCGGATGCGATCAAGGCATGTGAAGAAGCACGTTGTTTGGACAGATCAAGGCATGAAGGAGCTGTACTCGCTGTGTTATGTGTTCGAATCCCAAAACAATCATTGGGAAAAGGATAGGAGGGCGCACCAGAGCAATCAGTTGTCACCTTCAAATTTGGATTACTTCTCTTCCAAGAAGCAAACTTCTTATACTTTGCAAAATGCTGCAAGCAATCATTTACCTTTGATTCCTACTTCGTAATCCCGCGTATCCAAACTCCAACCTTTTGGTTCGGTCAAAAGCTTGGGAGACAAGGAGCCTTTTTCTTATTTTAGAATTCTCAGGGCTACTTGGGAGTCAAGGAACCTTTCGTTTAGGGGAAGATAAGGAAACTTGGAGACATTTAAAAGGAATACAGTACTAGCAGTGCTCCCTTCATTTTCGTATACAAGCCGGCTTAGAATCCATGGAAATTTCGAGTTGCAAAGGCGCTCAGCACATAGCGCACTTCTCTTCTAGTAGCCTAGTAGGGACTCAAAACAGTCTCGGACTCGGGGAGTCGGATTCAGGAAGCCCGAGTGTAAAGTTTGCGACGGGCCGCCAATTGGCTGGCCCATCGATCGAGCCCACCTCCACCTGACTGACTGACTCTCTGCCCCTGGCCGCTCCCGATTCCCGAGTCCCCCTGCACGCCCTCGAGCACTTTCGCATCCAGCACGCAGCCGCCGCCGCCACAAATTCCCCTTCTCCCCATCGCGTCTGCCCCGCCGCCGGGGCTTCGAGTTCGAGGCTAGCGAGTGCAGCCCTCTCCCCTGCGTCCTCACCACCATGGCGGAAGAGGCCCAGGTAACGCCGCCCACCACCGTGGCGGAGGGGGACCAGGCGCCGGCCCCCACCACCACGGCGGAGGCCAAGGCGCTGCCACAACTCGAGCTGTTCAACTCCATGACGAAGAAGAAGGAGCCTTTCCACCCGCGGGTGGAGGGGAAGGTCGGCATGTACGTCTGCGGCGTCACGCCCTACGACTTCAGTCACATCGGCCACGCGCGCGCCTATGTCGCCTTCGACGTCCTCTACAGGTAGCAACCGTAGAATCCTCCTCGGATCTGGCGCCCCTTTGTCTTCGTAGATGCACGGTTGACGGGATCTGCTGTTACAACGCGATGCGTTTACTAGGGTTGAAATTCTGCTGATTGTTTATGCTCTATAAAAATGTGCGGAGTAATAAGGATTTAGTTCTAGAACTGGGTGCCCTTCGGTTGTGCTCGCAGTTCACGTGTGGGATTGCTCGATTAGTGTTTGCAATCGGGAAATAGTCTAGTAGCAGTGGTTCTACTGCAGTGTCGTGGGTTTATGGGTTGTTGGTCATGCATGAATTTGGATGTTTACTACTTGTTACGTGGAGCCAGGTCAAGTTTGAACTGTATTAGACTGTAGTTCCCTTTGAATCTACATCTGGATGCATGTTTGATGTACACAGGTTACTGCGACCGGTGAAACCCTTGACATCTCACCATGCTGTATTTTTTGTTGGCATGAATTTTTCACAGTATGCAATATGCGATCCTTTGTAAGTTGGCACTTTGAGATAAACTAACCGTAGTGTGGTGATACTACTGTAATGTGTGCTGTTTTGAATTAAACCTACAAATGTTTGTACAAATTAAGTGTTAAAATACATTTGATAAAGGACTATTTGTTTGTTCTGAGTTAAAGGATAATATTGAGACTCTTTTGCTATATTTGCTTCTAACGTTTTATAATATGCTTATTCTAATTTGATCTCACATTCCATGAAGGTACCTTAAATTCCTGGGGTATGAAGTTGAATATGTCCGTAATTTCACGGACATTGATGACAAGGTAATAGATCTGTCCACATCATTCTAGAGTTACACTTTAGTAGTTGAGGATGAAGGATAACCTTTTGATGTCTGCAAATGGAAAGAGAATAATCTTAGAGCCTGTAGGCTAATTTGTTTCTGGCTTGACCTAGTTATCTTTTGCTTTCCTCTTAACGAAAAAGTGTCGACAGTGCTATCATTTCCCTCACCCTAACATCACTTTTATTTTGTTGGTATGGTTTATATATAGAGCAGACACAAGGATTACAAAGTTGTTTCATTCTTCTTGTTGTTGTGTCATGCTATCTCTTTTTTCCCAAAATCTGTCATCCAAAATTCAAATAAACATATTATTGTGACCTTTTTGTACAGATTATTAGGCGTGCAAATGAACGTGGTGAAACAGTTACAAGCTTGAGTAGCCGGTTTATCAATGAATTTCTTCTCGATATGACTGAGCTCCAGTGCTTGCCTCCTACTCACGAGCCACGCGTAACAGAGCACATTGAGCATATCATAGAGTTGATAACAAAGGTACTTTGCTGCAAACCTCACTGATAAAATTGGTTTTTGCTTATATTTTTCATGGTACTGTGCAGCTGTTGTAAACAAAAGCAACACAGATGATTGCATTATTTGCCACCATACATTAAAACCATGCTTTTGCGCATTATATCTAGTTCTAGCATGCCGAACAATCATGTTTTTTTTTAGAATTCCTGAACAATCATGTATGACTATATAATACTGATCAGACAAAATGTGGTCTGTTTTAGATCTTATACCACATTTCTCTACTCAGTAACGTTGTCATTGTTTGTGGACAGATAATGGAGGGTGGGAAAGCCTATGTCATGGAAGGAGATGTTTACTTTTCAGTAGATAGTTTTCCTGAGTATCTCAGTTTATCTGGAAGAAAGTTGGATCAAAATCAGGCTGGTGCAAGGGTTGCTTTTGATACGAGGAAGCGTAATCCTGCAGATTTTGCACTATGGAAGGTAAGTTTGAAGTAAATATTCCTATACTTACTGTTATGTTTTGTTGCATTCTTCTTATTCTTCAATAATCACTGTTTTAGGCGGCTAAAGAGGGTGAGCCTTTTTGGGATAGCCCTTGGGGCCGTGGGAGACCAGGATGGCATATTGAATGCAGTGCAATGAGTGCTCACTATTTGGGACATGTATTTGATATTCATGGTGGAGGGAAGGATTTGATTTTTCCTCATCATGAGAATGAGCTTGCTCAAAGCCGAGCGGCTTATCCTGAGAGCGAAGTCAAGTGCTGGATGCATAATGGCTTCGTTAACAAGGATGATAAGAAGATGGCAAAATCTGATAATAACTTTTTCACGATCAGAGATGTAAGTGGTGAACACATGGCTCCTTTTAGTTTAGTTCTCTGGATGAGCTCAAACTTTAAGGTTTCTCTTGAGATCTTTAACAGTTGTTTTCTTTCAGATCATTGCTCTATACCATCCCATTGCTTTAAGATTTTTCTTGATGCGCACACATTATAGATCTGATGTGAATCACTCTGATAAAGCACTTGAGATTGCATCTGATCGTGTCTACTATATTTTCCAGGTACTTGACTTGGACTTCAAATATTAGTTAGTTTGTGACTTACCGGATTTGAACATTATTATCTCTATGTCCTAATTCACTCCACTTGAATTATTTGTAGACTCTATATGACTGCGAGGAAGTGTTAGCTCAATATCGGGAAGAGGCTATCTCTGCCCCGGTGCCGGCTGAGGAGCAAAAAATGATTGAAGATCACCATAAGGAGTTCTTGGATGATATGTCAGATGATCTCAAAACTACAGATGTTCTGGATGGCTTCATGAATCTGCTGAAGGCCATAAACAGCAATCTGACTGATTTGAAGGTCGCATCACTATGTTACTGTTTCCTGACATTCAAAGTTCCATGGTTTTAAATGTTTTTATCTTACACTATCAATTCCTTTAACTTCTATACCTTTTCTACTATCAGAAACTGCAGCAAAAATTGGAACAGCAAAAGAAGAAGCAGCAGCAGCAGAAGAAGCAGCAGCAGAAACAACAACAATCACAAAAACAGCCAGCAGATCATATACAAGCTCTGATCGCACTGGAAGCAGAACTCAAAGACAAACTGTCAATACTTGGTCTGATGCCACCATCCTCTCTGGCAGAGGTACTTAAGCCCACTGCATGCGTCTAAAAATAAAATAAATCTCCACTTGATATGTGTTCCATTTATGATTGCTTCATATTTAACTCATGGTTAATGATAAAAATTCATACCCATCAGGTACTGAAGCAACTGAAGGAGAAAGCATTGAAGCGAGCAGGGTTGACTGAAGAAAGTTTGCAAGAGCAGATCGAGCAGAGAAACATCGCAAGGAAGAACAAGCAGTTTGAGGTATCGGACAGAATCAGGAGAGACCTTTCTACCAAGGGCATTGCCCTGATGGACGAGCCTACTGGTACAGTATGGAGACCATGCGAACCGGAGTCATGATTGTGCGGTCACTGACTGTGAACAAGTGATGGCGTAAAATGAAGCATTGGCCTGAGTGCAGCTTTCTGATGTAGACTAACAAAGTTCGCCATCTTTGGATTTGGTATTCGACAGGGGAGGGGTTCCAGGTTCACTCACCAGTTGAACTTGACCTGCATTTCTGGTTGTGTAAGAAGCAAGGGGCCCCATATATGGTTATACTGCCATCCAGTTGTAAAACTCCTTGGGAAGTTGTTTGAGTTTTGGATTTGAATACTGGACTTGGCAATTACGTTGAATTGAACAGAGGGATTATTACTCGTACTATTTATGTTGTGACCCAATTTGGTTATTATTTTTTTGTTGTCCACGCGGTGCTGTGCTAGAGCCACTGTGGGGTGCTTTAGGGTAATGAAAACTGATCTACCAAAATTTGGCTAGCTCCCTCTGGCCACGAAAATGTGATATTTTGCACGAGCTTCCGGTCAAAATTTTACAACTTTCATAGTTTTGCAGAAGCTTTCAGTTTGAGTTTGTAATTTGGCTACAAACACCATTTTTTGTAAACGTAAAGATTGAACACTTTTTTTTATTGGATTTGAACGTTTGATAGTATACTCAGTTCAAACTAATTGTTAAATGAGTTCTGCTTTGAAGACAAACTCGTTATCTAAGACATCAAATATTTTTCGCCGGAAGTTCAGAGAGAGCTTATTTCCAACTCTGATACGGAAGAAATGATAGAGCTGAAAGAAAGCGCATTTCCAACTTTGATAGGGGAAGGAACTATGCCGTGGCACGAGGGACGACGGTGCAGTGTGGTGTTGTCGCATGCGCACAGCTTGCTTGCATGAGGGCCTCTGGATTACTGGCCGAGGGGTTCAATCTCTTGTTTGTTTGATTTCTTCCCTCGCGGATCGGATATTACAACACGTACAGTACATGTGCAACTCTGCCAATGCACGCACGGCCGGTAGACGCTATATCTGATTCAGCTGCCGGAAGAGTTTTGAGTTAGAGATTCTCTTCTTGGCTTCCCGCCCGCCGGTACGTTCTCCCATCTCCGAGCCTGCCGCTGGTAGGTTCTTCCATCGAGAGCTGGATTCCATTGTTGTCTGCAGTTATTTCCTCTCCGATCAAAACTAAACCTCTCCTTGTACTAGCATGTTGGATCGAATATATACCCTACTAGACGCAAAGAAGATCCACCCATATTAAATCTGATCACCTTTCAGCCATCTGCTTACCGAAAAGATCGAGATTGTATTGGCTTGTGAATGTAGTACAATTTACTCCCCAGTTTAGAGTATCTATACTACTTGATAGACTAGCTCTCGATTGACTAGCTTTTTTCCTTTTCTTAGATCTTGCTAACAGATGACCTTTTCTCTGATCACCTTTTCTCAGAATCAGATGAGAGGTTTGTCTTGTGTTGTTGCCCCGGCGATAAAGAGTGGAAAAGGCATGGCATTGATCTTGACAATAGCAATGAGGTTTTTGGTAGTGCTAGTTTTGGATCCGAAGGCAAAATGTATGTTGAAACTTGTTGGCGGAGGAGGCGGCGATGTGTTGTGATCAACACTAGTACTTCAGGTGCTTATGACATTGAGAAGATGGGTATGGTACAACCCGACATATTCCCTGTGAATGATAAATATGCTACATTTTGGGTTGAGTCAAATGGAGATATCTTCCTGGTGCGGGTCTTTCTCCATGCCCATCAAGCACTAGGGGTGGCCAACATTGATGTCTATCAAATGGATACCTTAAGATATGTCTGGAGAAGGGTTGATAGTATTGGTGGTGCCACATTTTTCCTTGGTGCAAATTGTGTGGCAGTATCTTCTCAAGCTGGAGGAACCCAGGCTGATTGTATCCATCTTCTGCTATGGTGCTACGATGGTATTAGATTGTATTCCATCCGAATGGATGATCGGACTATAAGCTTCACTTTGGTACCTGCATGTACTACTGATCCTGAGGATTTGTCTGATACATGGTCTAATCTATTCTGGGTAATTTCTCCAAGGTAATCATTTGCGATCCTACGCCCAATTTCATATCCAAATCTCACTTCATATATACATTAACAGTTCCCTTCTTTCACTGCTGGATTCCTGTGCACAGCTACAGGCAGGAGCCAACTAAATCTTCGGGCACCATCACGAGCAAGGTCAGTCCGCAAGTCTTGTATCATGGATGCTTTGCGTACAAAACTAAATAAAATGTGTGAAATGTTAGCTGCTTATGGTTGTTAGACACAAGTGAGTAACGAGTAACAACTTAAAATGATATTCAACCCATCATTTCAGAAAAGTCTCCAAGAAAAAAATCATAATGTTACTATTTCATTGCAATGTTTTAATAAAGTATGTAAGAATATGGAACCCCGAACGTTACATTCAACGGCTCAAAAAAAAGAAAAAAAAGTTCCAACTGTTGTGGGTTGGGGGCACTTTGCCAAACAGGCCTTTTATGCAAGTACATTTTCTGAACCACAAATACACTGTTGCATGCACCTGGCATCCCTTTCCAATTGTTTGCACCTATACATTAGACTATGCTAATCTTCTCTCTCTCTCTCTCTCTCTCTCTCTCTCTCTCTCTCTCTCTCTCTCTCTCTCTCTCTCTCTCTCTCTCTCTCTCTCTGTCTCTCTGCGAGGAAGCCTATGCTAATCTTAATCATTATAAGGGATGATGACATTTATACGGGGATAGTATACTTAAACACATATAGAAAACATGCATATACCTAAAACCTGAGCTGCAAAAAAGCACACCTGCTTGTAGAGAATCTCTTATAACTTGCTGGAATTTTGATGCAGACGAAAAGTCATGTGTTTTTTTTGGGGGGTCTGGATATTCAAATTGCCTTTTCGTGCAGATCAATACAAGTGTTGTATTGATGGAAAACAAAGAGCAGATGGCGTTTCGGTGGTCTAGACTCCCTGTTGAGTTGATAGAGCTACTTATTCCTAAGCTGTCATTTGTTGACTATTTGCGTACACGAGCTGTGTGTAAGGAATGGAGTTTGATAGACAAGCCCATCCAGCATGCAAGAACACACCCAATGCTAATGAGCATTTGCTAAATCAGGTGGCATCTGCAGATTTTACGATCCCATGGTTAAAAAGGAATACAGTGTGAAGGACAGCATGCTATTACATGGTAATTGGCAAACCCTTCTTTTCTCAAAGTATGGTTGGGTTCTGGCAACGAAGGGCAAGAGGTGTATCTATGCAGCAAATCCGTTCACTAGAGAAGTTTGTAAGCTTCCGAAGATGGATCGTCAATGGTTTGATGGTATATCATTCTCATCGGTTCCAAAATCTCCCGATTCTATAATTGTTTGCTATCCGTAAGTATCCATGTGAAGATTCAGTTAATATCATGTTGTGGCGAGCTGGAGATAACCGTTGAACCAAGGAAGAGTTACCTTGTGATGATGCCCTGTTTTGGATGACCCGAAGCAATCCGTTGTTCTTCGATAATGAATTCTATTGCTTAGGAGTTCATGGGAGTATTGGTGTGTTCAACCTAAATGACATGACGTGGAGAGTCCTTGATAAACCGGAGCCGCTTAATCTTTGTGGAGATAGATTTTGCCACCTTGTTGAATTTAAAGGGGATGTAATTGCAATTTTTAGACCATATGATACCAACCCAATTGAGATGTTTAAGCTTGATCGATCTCAAATGTCATGGGAAAAAGTGCTGCAATTGGATGGTGCGGTTTTATTTTTAGAGTGCGTTGCTACAGTTTCTTACCTGCTTCCAAGTTGTCATCCGCTAGCTCCTAGTTCGCTTGCTTCACTTTCTAGAAATCTGGTTTAAGATGTTTCATAATATTTGTATACATCTCTAATAATTATAAGCAGACAACTCCTTTAAATTCTACATGGCCTATTTGAACAGTGGAATCTTAATTTTTATACATATGTAATAATCCTACATCTAGTTCAAACATGCACTGAAACCTCTGGTAAGATTCAGTACTAATGCAACTGTTGTCTTAGGTTTTATGAATATGCAAGTTATTATGAATATAAGAGATTGTCCACAAAACTTTTAGTCTATAAAAAGAAAAAAACCGCAAGGCTAAAATAAATGCTCAGTCCTTGATTATAATATGCTCAACAATTCATGCCTGAGTGTATACACCCTGATAGCCTGACATCATGGCCTAGTTGCTCCAAGAAACATGAGCAATCAACCAATGCAAGCATCCTTCTGCAATTTGCTCCTCATAATATAGTCAATGATGACCAAATATTCTACCTACAAATTAATTTTCAGATTCAAATAGTAAAGGTATAGCAGTCGACCTACTATCTTGTGGCCGAAAATTTCAAAATATAAGGACAAATCATATTTAAGATTTGATTATCCATCAGTTGGGCTATAATCCTTCATAATAAAAAACTTTGATTATTGTTAGGCATCTGAGAGAGGACACAAATTGTAGAAGAGAAGGCACTGCACCTGAGTGATCATGAAGTGTGCCCCCCCCCCAATAAGTACTGCATTATCCGAGTGACCCTCAATAAGCTCATCAATCATATTACAAAATAAGTGGAGCATGAAGATCCCTCTTATCATTAATTTACCTCTCTTATCATTAATTCTTGTGACTTAAAAAATACTCATGCAGATCAGCAACGACGTGCTCTAGTGGATTTTTCCTCGTCATCCTACGTATATGGTTCCTACTTGTGGATTGCCCTCCTGGTGATGTAGCAGTAGGCAGTGAAGCTTCTTGTTGAGGCCGAAGCGGCAGCTCTTTTGGTAGGTGGTGGTGAGTGTTGCTAATGAATACGACATCAGCTAGCGCTGCCTCTGGTTGAGGACTATTGCTGGGCATGCGAGCGAATCCACACTGGTGGGTGGTGGCATACATCACTATGGCCATGCGAGATCTGCTGCACGTCATGGGGGAGCTCCCCCACAACTATGCTATGCCTGTGACACCTCCCCTGCTAGGATTTGCTTCAGGTACTGCGGGGAGTCCCAACGCCACCGTCGGGAAAGCTGCCAGTCTGCCCTCATCGGAAACCGCGGCACCCCCATCCCCCACATGCGGTGGCGTAGTTGCGCCAGGACCACCCCTCGGGCCCGGCACCGGCCATGTCCGCGCCGGCCGTGCTGCTCCGCCAGGCGCTTGACTGCTGCTCCGTCCCTGCCCTCGCGCTCAGCGGCCATTACGAAAAAGCTAAGGGACTTTTTTGCAAATCATCAACATAGTTTAACTTCCAGAAATGTGGGTTGATTAAAAAAAGTTGAGAATTTTTTTTGCAAAATAACCATGACGGTTGGAAGAAATAACCACGCTTTAATATTATGTATACATAATGGGAATGCAACTATCAAGTTGTCTCGAGGGTATAGGTGCCACAACCAAATATATTTGCCGTTCTTTGGATCTAGTGAAGCCGGAGACTACAAAGCTAGTGCTTTCTAGATTTGGATTATGGTTAGTATAAGCCTGGATTCTACGGGCTGACAAACCGATAAACTCTCCGTGGATCGAGCCGAATTTTAATCGGCACCTGTAGAGATGTGTAACATGTGTTTAGTCATATTTATTTTGTAGTCTGGTTGATTCAGTGTTTCGGAGGGTTACTCGATTCAATTGCACGTTCCCTTTTATAATCTATGCATATCTTGCTAATCTTGTGGTGAACTTTGGCAAGGCTAGCTAACTATGTGCGTAGCATTGCATTATTATTATTATATCTTTGCAACTGCATAATCTCATTTGAGAAGGAACACACAAGTTTTTATCTTGAACGTGTAGGAGAGTTGCGTGTCATTATATTAATAGATAGAAAAAAAACGGTTCGATTACATGCCGATTCCACGGTTATATTAATAGATAGCAAATGATCTGAACTACCCTCCTAGCTAGCCAGAACCCAAAGGTTGCCTGTTGGGCCACCTCCTGCAACACAAGCTGGACCATGGGTTACAGCGATCGTGAAGCTTTCAGATTGTCCAGGCCGTGAGGATGATCAGAGAGTTCAACCCTTCTCTCAGCGGCTTCTGTGCCCTCCCCCACCACTCCTGGAGCCTAGCCGTATCTTGCGTTGGTGCTAGACCCTGCCAACCCGCTCTCCTTAGCACTGGGTTCCCACGCTTGGTTGGAGAAGACACGATGTGAGGAGGTGCCGGATTGAGCTCCTCTTATTGATCGCAGAGGGGACACCTATCTGGGTGTGCAAATCTCGTCGCGCCAACCGATCCGATGTCCAACACCTGTTATGCTTAGCCACAGCTCGTTCGCTGACGAAGGGAAGCAGCACCAGCACCGGCGCCAATCCAGCGGTCCGTCCGGTAGTGTAGCCACCGCATCCGGAGCGCCCAACCAAGCATCTCCAGGTTATATATGGATGCTCAGCCTGCCGAGGTCGATCGCTCTCAATTCCCAAGCAATCGGCAATGGCCGTCGTTGACTTGTGCCGTTGTGCGGGGCCTTTCCCAAGGAATGCTCGTCTCCGCTTTGTCGATGGCCTGGAGATTGGATCGCACATCGGCGCGGGTTAATGGAAAAACGCTTTGAGCTCTTTAATGGGCTTCGGTCCTGGATAAAAGTGGAAAAAAAGGCTTTGGGCTGTTTAATGGACTTCGGTCCTGGATAATAACTCAAATCCGACTATATAAATTCCATTACGAGGAACCTTTATATCAATACTCAAACGTGCAACTCCTCATGCCCAAAAGATAATTATAATAGTGTCCACACTCTCTCTCTCTTCGACTCTTCCTCTCCCTCCTCCTACGTTGATGATGCAACAGGGTGGATCCAGAGTGACTTTAACTTTCACTCAATTGGCATCAAATTGGACGGTAGAGAGCTGTAAACGAACGATCGATAGTGATGTATAGTGGGTTGTAATACGTCCAAAATCCTCGTGCTCTATGTTAAAGTCGTGGTAAAAGTGTACCTAAAGTGAGTTCAGCTAGTCCTCGACTGGTATCGAATTGAACCACAAAGCGTATAGACAACATATAATTGTCACGTGAGTGAATACTAAGACGTGTAAAGCTCTCATGCTTAAAAATTAACTATGTAAATTGAATTACATTTAATTTACTTCTTTCTTGATGTTATATTGACGTGGATCCATAGTGACTTTATATTAGTTAGCACTCGATTGACATCGAACTGGACCACAAAGATATATTACCAATGAGTTAGTAGTAAAGTATGGTGTGTGCTAAGATGTGCAAATTTCTCGTGCTTAAAATACAGAAATGTAACTGATTTCCAAAAAAAAAAAATCTTGCAGATTAGAATACGACTTGAAAAAAAAGATTTGTGCTAATATCCAAAGATTAGCATGAAAAATAATCCGAGGAGAATTCCACCGGATAGTTATTATTTTCCGTAGGACTACCAAAGAATATCAATTACTTCCTCCCCCTATATTTGTAAGGCACAATAATTTGGCACGGTCTTCCAAATGACATTTTGACCATTCATTTATTTTATATTATACTTTCCTGTCCCACAAATAGTATTCTTTAGTTATGTTCTAAGTCAAACCACCATATGTTTGATCAAAATTATATAAAAATATATTAATATTTTTATATCTAGCAAGTTTCGTTAGATTCGTTACGAAATACATTTTCATAGCATATCTATTTAGTGTTATAAATATGATACTCTTCATTGTAAACTTGATCAAACTTAAAACTGTTTGACTTAGGATGAAAGGACACTTTTTGCGGGATAGAGGGAGTATTGTTTATTGTTATAAATTTATAATCATTTATTTACATTATAAAAATAAAAAATTAATAATCATAGTCAAATATTGCAAAGTTTGAATGCTAATAATATGCGTGTACGCTTATAAATAAAAACGGAGGGAGGAATCATTGACAATTACAACCCAAAAATACATGGTGATTAGCCGCGGAAACTAACTCGGTTTTCATTATTAACCAATCTGGAACTCTGTCTCAAGCTTCTTATAAATCGTCCAGCCTGTTGCCTTGTCTCCTCTTCCTCCCGATTCCAAAGCTGCTCTCGCCCCCAGAAATAAAGCAGCTCCTCCCGGGGGCGGCGAACCACTCCCCATCGCCAAAACCCTAGCCCCGATCCGATCGAGGAGCGCTGCTTCCTTCCCATGGCGGGAACCGCGAGCCAGGCGAGCCTCCTGCTCCAGAAGCAGCTCAAGGGTACGGATCCGAGCGGCCTCCTGCTCTCCCCACTTTTAATCGCCCCGATTCGCCCGCGATCGGCTCCTGATCTCTCGCGCCTTGTTTGTTGTTTGGCGCAGATCTTGCGAAGAATCCCGTGGATGGGTTCTCCGCCGGGCTGGTGGACGATAGCAACGTCTTCGAGTGGCAGGTCACCATCATCGGACCGCCTGACACCCTATAGTGAGTTCGAATGTTGCCTCTGCCCTCTAATCACTGCACGATTGCCCTAACGGATATAGATTGCATGCTTGATGGGTGCGCGTAGTCGCCACAGGTTCCAATTGCTTGGTCTGCCCTCTAATCTCTGTGTGAAATTCGTGTTGCTCGATCCGCAGACCGTGCGATGAATTGTGGTGTAGCTGAGTGGATTCCGTGTTTTGATGCCGATCCGTAGTCGACCCCAGTTCCGATTGTTTGGTTTCCGTGGTGTATGCTACGGGAATTATGTGTTGCGGTGTTGATCCGTAGCCTGTATTGAAGAATTGCGGTTTAACCGAGCTGATTCCATGTTTGATTTGGATCCATATCACCTGTGAGTAGTTGCTTCTATTCGGATTGTTGAGTTTCCCATTGCGTAAGGTGTGGATTGTGATGTCTAGCCTCACGTGTAGCTCATATTGATGAACGGTGGGGCAATCGGACAGATCCGTGTTTTAATGCTGAATTGCTGATCCAGATCACTTGCCGATAAATACAGCTGCTGTCCACACGTTCAGATGGTGTGGTTCGCATGATTTGTAGCCAACCATTTTATGTTTGTATCGTTCTGTCATACCACTTAGAGGTGTGCCTTTTAGGTAGTTGAGACAAAGTTTCTCAGATGGGAAGCTTTCTATTTATTTCACTCGCGGCTGTTTTTGAGCAATGGCAGGTGTGGAAATATGCTTCCCTGACAAACACTTAGCTGTAGTTTACTTGAATGGAGCAGATTAATCCGGTCCTAAAAAAAAAGACTTAGTTAGCTTACCAACAGGCAGTGAAAAAATGATCTGTTTAGAGTTCAGATGCAGACGTGATGGAATACAGTTTTGGATCACTAATAATGCTTACATTTGAAGTAATACTAAAGGAGTATCAATTGCGCGTATCTTTTATTACTCATCTAGATTCTAGATAATTTCATGAAATATCAAAGAGGGACATATGATATAAATTAGAAATTTGCAACCTGCCTTTATTGTGCATTGGATTTTTGGAGGTACGGGGCTGTTTGCTTTGCAGCCATTTGCTAATAGTTTTGACTAAATTTTCCAAGCATTGGTTACTAAATTTTGGCAAGATTCTCTACCCATTTGCAATAAAGTTTATTTTCTTGCGAATGTTTGGGCGAGCAAGTTGGTTATCAAATTTTGGCAAGGTTTTGTGGGGCCACATCTGGGACCAAACCAAACATGCCTTGGAAAAGGCTTAGGAACTATGTTGTTTTGGAAAAGAATGTATGCTAGAATAGTATACCTACATTTGTAGAGGAAAGAAAGTTCCCTCATATTTTGAAATCATTATTGGTTGACCAAACTCCAAACATAGGGGCCAGGCCATTGGGCCCAAATAGAATTTTTCACACATAACACTTTCTCCCACTCTACTCAACAATGATGAAACAAAATTCTTGCTACTTGTGCGTGCTGTGCGTGTGTGCGTGCGTGTGTTAAAAAAATGTGTGTGTTTTAAAAAAAGTGTTTGTTCTCTCTTATATGATGGTTTATGTGTGATTCTTTGAGTTTGCATGTTCGAGAAAAATGTCCCTGGGCATGAAATTAAAAGAGTAACCTTTTACTTTTGCAGTGATGGAGGCTACTTCAATGCAATAATGACCTTCCCCCAGAATTATCCCAACAGTCCACCATCAGTAAGATTTACTTCTGAGATGTGGCATCCTAATGGTAAGCTCGTCGCTAGCTGACTGATATTCTTGTGTCTATGAATCATGCCAAAGCTCTGACAATGCTTATTATTTTGAATTATCAGTTTATCCTGATGGACGTGTGTGCATTTCAATTCTTCATCCACCTGGTGAAGATCCCAATGGCTATGAACTTGCAAGCGAACGGTGGACACCAGTGCACACGGTAGGCTTCTTATTTAGGGCATATATTTTGCTCGCTCTTTGTTCTACAGGGCAGTTTTTTCGGCGGGGTCCATTTATATACTGTTAAACTGTTAATCAATTAACCCTGCCTAGTGTGGTGTGTCTGTGTGTCCGTGTGTGAGTATCTTGGTGACACTCTAGAAGTGTGTGTTCTGGTTAGTGTGGGTGTGTTTGGGTCTAGAAGTTGGACCTCTTTTCTTTCTTCAGGCAATGATCCATAGTTGTGTTACCTTTGCTAATATATATTGTGCTTTCATCACGTGCAGGTTGAAAGTATAGTTCTGAGCATCATTTCGATGCTCTCTAGTCCAAACGATGAGTCTCCAGCGAACATTGAAGCGGCTGTAAGTGCACTTGACATTATTCTCTTTTTTGCATAGGAAAACTATATCGTGATGATTCCAGTGCAGCTTTAAAAGCATCCTCTTACCTGATTTGCAATTGCAACATTCAATTTTTTTTTATTGATGGATACATCATTTTAATATAATCTTTCATTACATACACTCCTTGTGTAATTATCTGCATATTCGCTGAGTGAGTATTCTTGAGATCGTTTTCTCATTGAGCTAAGGATTGGCACACATCACTTCTGCCTTTGTCATTTGGGTAGTGAACTCAAGTGTAACCAACATTTGGCATTAGTTGAATCACTGTAAAATGTAGGGTTTGCTCCTTTCAGATGGACTCTGCTCTTGTTTACATCTGAATTTTCTCTTGCAGAAGGATTGGAGAGAAAAGAGGGATGAGTTCAAGAAAAAGGTAAGGCGCATTGTTCGCAAATCTCAGGAAATGCTCTGAAGGAGGGCCATCTGGGGAGTTTAACGAGTGCTGCAATCGGTGCTGTTCACTATCAATCACCCGATGCCCACCTGATGCCCGCATTTCGGCTTCTCCCCTGTATATTTCCCATTCAGTGTCATTAGTATGGTGGTGTTGGTCTCTTCGCCAGAGAAACTCGGGAATGTTGCTTATCCTAAAAATTCGATTGTATTATGTGGCATGGAGTGGATGTTGAAAATGTTTTGAACATGATGCCACCTGATCATGATTTTCGTGATGAACATCATAAAAAAGAAGTGACTTGCCTAATGCATCTTAGTTTGACTTTTTTTTTATGTCTGATACATTATGTTCTGGATGTGCTATCCACTAACCTTAGAAACTTCGTGTGAAATGATACATAACCTCAGTTCAGAAACCATTTGGCAGCGCAGCAGGTTGGCTTAATTTTGTCCCTGAAGAAGAACTCGGATAAATAATCCAGCATGCACTGTCTGCAAGTTGATCTGGGTGTTTCTTGGGTAGTCACCTCAATTCTGATCCGTGTGATTAGATCATATAGAGACCTTAGCAAAATCATCCGGTGATGTAGTACTGTGTTAGCAAAATCATCCAGTTAGCACATCAAGATGCGTATTCTCGTGAGAATTCAAAATTAAGAGTAGCGTTGTTACATAGCCTGTGCTCGGGATGGCAACTGATTTACAGGTAAAGCAAATGCCCGCCTGCGAGAATACTGAAACTCCAAGTTGTACCGGTACTCTCGAAGCTTAGCGGGTAAGATCTTGTACCCACCCACTGGGTATCCGACAGGTTTCAGGTATCTATCAGGTTTAGTCGGGTAAGATCTTGTACCCACCCATTGGGTATCCAACGGGTGGGTTTCAGGTATCTATCAGGTTTAGTCGGGTAAGATCTTGTACCCACCCACTGGGTATCCGACAGGTTTCAGGTATCTATCAGGTTTAGTCGGGTAAGATCTTGTACCCACCCATTGGGTATCCAACGGGTGGGTTTCAGGTATCTATCAGGTTTAGTCGTGATAGTACAAAATATGTATGATCCTAAGTCTAAAAATAAGTATAATTTGATTCTACTACCCACACAATTAATGCAAATAGTAAAAATAGGAGAACTAAACACTTTGTTTTCTATTACGTTGTCTTCACTTCATGATCTACTTTATAGTTGAATGGAAGCAATTGCATTTAATTTGTTAAGTATTTCCATATTTCCTCTTGAGCAAGTGCAACAATTAATGGCACTATAAAGTAAAATCTCACTCTCATATTTCAAAGTTCATGCAATCTCACATTAATTCTTATACTTCACACAATCGCATGAAAATGAGACATAAACATTACAAAGACATGAATTTATGAGGTCACAATACTTGTATTTCGGGTATCCGATAGGTGCCCGTGGGTAAGGCTGTGTACCCGCGTCCTACTCGCGGGTGAGAATTTATGCCCATACCCTCGCCCGCGGGCAAGAATTCATACCCATACCCTCACCCATCGGGTCCAAACCCGCGAGTACCCGTGCCCACGAGTAGAATTGCCATCCCTAGTGCTTGGATACCATCGAGCTAAAAAAATGATTGATCCTAAGGATTCCTAATAACTAGTAAGACCAGTTTGGCCGGGCTCCTCTCGGCTCCAGCTCCATCTGATAGTGTCGACGTTTAGTAGCATCAACTAGTGAAGATTTGCTGCGTAAATCCTTGGATGGATTAGCTTACGAGACACTGGAGATTTATGCTAGTTTGGACAACTTGCCCTACGTCCAGTTCGAGATGTGAGTTCTTTATTCCTAGGCTCGAGAGCTCAAATTTGTAGTAGGGGGTTACAAACGGTGCGTGTGTATGTGAGTGTGTTCTATTAGGGATCGAATCCCTTTCTCTCTATGCCCTTAAATACACAGCTCATGAAAGGGGTTACACTGTTGGTCGCGTCCTTTTATTCAGTCGGGCATCTCCCTCTGACCGGTGGTCGTAGGCTCCATCCCTCAGTCAGGGCTTCTCCTCGCTTGACTTCCGTCGAAACCTTCGTCCGGGGCCCGTTTGTCCGGTCACCTCAGTCACCGAACCCGGCCCGACCCCTACACGTATCCGAGGGTGGCGACTGCCATCAGTCTCATCACCTGGCGTCGCCATGATGGCGGATAGAGACCAGGCGGGCATGACCGGGTACAGCATTGCAACGCCGTCCTGACTGGGGATCTTTGTCTTGAAGCGGTTGCCGTGCCCTCCTAGGAACAGAATACGGTGCGCCCGACTGGCCAACCCACGTTTTCTCGTCTCGGCCCACGCAAGCGCCACTGCGGTTGTCATATTAGGTAGACCTAGCCACACCCTAGGGATGTGATAGGCCTGGTCCATCATTGCACCTCGGCCTTCGCTTGGTAACTTGGGCTAGGCTAGCGGCATGTTTATCTTGGTTCCCGAGCCTCCTTCTGGGGCACCACCAATCTGCCGGGTAATGATGATAGTGATTTTTCTTTCGACCCAATTGGTGTCTTCTTCCTAATCTCATCCTTTTCCAGATTTGTTGATGGATTAAGGTATCCCTAATCTAGGTACCCATAAGATAGTTTACTGTGTTCATTCACTGTTTATTTACTATAGAGTTGTTTATTTACTATAGCGTGGAGCTTCTTCTCTCTCTTCTTCTCCTCCCCCTCACAAACCGGCAAGGAGCTGGAGGAGCCACAAATTGTGCCTCCTCCGGCTTCTTGAGACTAAGTAACTGGTGTCAGGCGCCGAAGCCCCAAGAAACGCGGCCAAACCTGCCCTAAAGGAACAAATCGCAGGGTTCTTGCCGTCTTGCCTCTTGGACTCAACTAGTAGGAGTCTCGTGTCGTTTCACAAAACCATCACATCGTTCTGGATGCCAATCTTTCGTGATACATTATTTCACACTTCCACGTGCAAGCAAGTCAATGCTGTGATTTAGCGCGAAACAACGACAGAACTCACGGTAGCCATGAGCCGGAGACTCCAATCGTTTTACTAGCAGAACATTTCAGCCAGCAAAATGCCGACAATACAAAAAAAACTTATATAATTGTACACCTAACAGATTAGGTGTCGTGGTGTAGTTGGTTATCACGTCAGTCTAACACACTGAAGGTCTCCGGTTCGAGTCCGGGCGACGCCAAGCCTACGGTGTTTCTTTTTAGGGACTTGGGAGCGCACGATCTTCTCTTCCGTGTAATCCTTTTTTCGCTCTATCTATTCTTTCGAACCTCAACCCTCTTGCATTTGAACTGGAACTCATTCTACATGTTCAAAGATACACGATCTTCATGCTAACTCTAAAAAAACAAATTAGTCAGCCTAACATTTTCAGTTAGAAAATTATCAATTTATTGAGCTAGCAACATAAGATAGGCGACAAGAAGTCTCACTAGCCTTGATTGCAGAGTAAAATGTGGCACGAAAATGAGTTAACAAGCCAGAGGTAGCCAATACGCATAGGAGGATGTCCTATCCTATGAATTTAGAACCGAAACTGCAAGTGCGATCTATTCATTACATGCATCCACAAGAATATTTTAATGTATGTGCGCAATGGGAATTCTTGTCGTGTAATAATTTCCCTATATTGTTCAATTTTTTAATGGTAGTAAAAAATGTGAAATATGTCTAATCACACCAATAGATAGAGGAACTTGGTTGCCGACTGACAAGTTAAGGGCAATGGAGACAATCCATTTCGTATAGAACAAAGATTATAGCGCCAGGTTTCTGAGTTAAGGTATTCCCAAGCCACAAAAGTTTTAAAAAATCAATCCAGGTCTAATATGGTCTACATGAAAATAAACACAATAACAATATTATTTGTGCAAGGGAAATAACAACTAAGGAACAGGAAGGGGAATTAGGGATTCTCACCTCCTAGCACCTGCCTGTTTTGCTGAGGCCCTTATCGTGCCTACCTACTGCTATCCTCATTGATCCATGCCTACCCTTTACCTCCATGTGCATTTGCTGGTGTACCATGAGTAGCTGCATGTAGGCGGCTAGTGCCACAGGCTGTGAGCATGCATTCCTCTCACTTATGGTTCACTAGTCACCATTGACATCTCCTACAATCGTACCTCTATATGGCTGATCTAGAGTTTCCATTTTGGTATTTTGGAGGAGAAAATAAAGGGATTTTGATTGTGCGAGGTTGGAGAGGGGACATCGATAAGAGGCACAGTGAGCTAGTGGTAGGAGCCGTGTGTTGTTAATGGATCAAGTGGAGGTTTGATGGGAATGGTATTGGTTGACTTGTTAGGAAGGTTGCGAGTGACCATGTGGTGTTGTTTGTGCCGAGATAATGACTTAAGAAACAAACAATGTGTTTTAGAACTATACAAATGCATATACCGACAACATACTTGATTTTAGCAAAAGGAATACTCGAGCATCCATACATAATTCGCTCCTCGACTACCGGTCAACCTCAATTGCAATCATACCACAAACTATGCCTTGTGAGAAGAGTTACACAACAGGAGGTGTGACAAAGAAGGTGGCGTGGGGTGAGCCCTAAGGATCGAAAGGGTGTCACAAGTTATTATCGAGGTTTCACATAATTTGAAATCAATTTATCTCTCTTCCTAGCAAAAGATTTAGGACTGATTTGAATCCATCAACTAATTTTAGATAGGGTGGATCCAATGGGGCCAACTAATTCCTAACTAAAACCTTAGCTGGATAGAAACTATTCGATTAGTTGGTCCAATCAAGCTAATTTTAGCTAGTCGGTTAATGGGTCTAGCTGGGCTTAACTATGTAATAGAAATCTACTCCATCCGTACCCAAATACAAGGGATCTTATGATTTTTAGAACACTTTAAGGAAGATAGAAAAAGTCGCATGTGACTCTCATTAAAGTTCAATGCACATGCTTTGATCGGCTTCGGGTTGGGCATGTTAGTTAATAAAAAGAATCTTAAAAAATCCCTTATATTAAAGATAAATTTCAAATGGTATGATACTTTATATTTCAAAGTTGAGAGAGTTTTTGCAATTTCGTACAGGAAATGGAAAAATGTGTTGGCACAAGACGCATTGATATGCTTTTAATGCTGTCAAATTGACAAGCATCACAGCACAAGCCCCTTGAAGCAAATCCTTTTCCTAGTATTCTATACCATTTTAATTGGGGAAAGAAATCATATACCATTTGCAAAGTAAGGTGACGAAAATGCTTTCAAGATATGGCAATGGCATTGACCCCAAACTTCTGCTTTTTGCTTTTTTTTAACCAGTCTTTAGTTACGTGTGAAAATAAAAGGCTCTAATAATTTCCACGTCATGGACTCATTGTAATGCTCCAACCTGCAATCGGGACCCACACACCAGAAGAGCCGAGCTTGAAGAAAGGAATCGGGGCCCCACTCCGCTTCTGCTCGGGCGCCCAAAATTTCCGCTGACTGCCTTTAACCGTTCTGAGATCCGTGACCCACCACTTCTGCCCAATGAGTCTCCCCCACGTGTCTCAACCTGCACCGCCGATCTCTCCGACGCTCTGGATCCCTCCATGTCTCCGATCCGCGCCCTCCGCCTCTCGACCAATCGCGAGCTACCCTTCCCTTCTATAAATCCCAACCTGATTCCCCATTCCATCAGTACGCAACCACACCGACCGACTTGACTCTTCCAGCCTCCTCGTGAGTTTCCTTCAACCTCCCGTCGTCTTCGTCTTCGATCCGTGCGCGATGGCGCCCAAGGCGGAGAAGAAGCCTGCGGAGAAGAAGCCCGCGGAGGAGAAGGCCGAGAAGGCCCCCAAGGCGGAGAAGAAGCCCAAGGCCGAGAAGCGGCTGCCGGCGTCCAAGGAGGGCGGCGACAAGAAGGGCAAGAAGAAGGCCAAGAAGAGCGTGGAGACCTACAAGATCTACATCTTCAAGGTGCTCAAGCAGGTGCACCCGGACATCGGCATCTCCTCCAAGGCCATGTCGATCATGAACTCGTTCATCAATGACATCTTCGAGAAGCTTGCGCAGGAGGCGGCGCGCCTCGCCAGGTACAACAAGAAGCCCACCATCACGTCGCGCGAGATCCAGACCTCGGTCCGCCTCGTCCTCCCCGGCGAGCTCGCCAAGCACGCCGTCTCCGAGGGCACCAAGGCCGTCACGAAGTTCACCTCCTCCTAGGTTGCTAGATGATGCCCCCCATCCTTTGACCTTGTGTTCTGGCCGCCTCCTTCCCCTTCGTCAGGGGTTGAGGATTAGTGTGTAATTGGTGATGCTGATTTACGAAACAATGAAATGAATGGTACTGCCACGTCTGGTATCTGAATATCTTGTCACTGTAATAAGCTCGCAATTGATAATTCTCTTCAATTTCTCGTTCTCCGTCTGAATCTTATTTGGATTGAACAACTGAAAAGAAATGAGAATTTGTGGTTGTAATCGTATTCTATCAGTTTTGCGTATCGTCTTCGTCAGCGGCAGTGTCTTGCGGATTGGCAAACTCCGACAGCCTGCCAGGGAGGTCGGAGCCGTAGACGTGCCCCATCTTTGTCCGCTTCGTCTCGAGGTATTTCTGGTTCTCCTTGGTGATCGGGGAGAGCACCGGCACCCTCCCCACCACGGCGAGGCCGTAGCCCTTGAGCCCGATGAACTTGGCCGGGTTGTTGGTCATCAGCCGCATCGTGCGCACGCCGATGTCACGGAGTATCTGGAACAGACATTTGGATCGAAAACGCTTCAATTTTTAGCACATCAGTTTCCCAATTTCCCCCGTTATCCTGACAAAATGAGCCAAGATGAATTCTTGTGGATCGATGCGTGTTAATTGAGAGGGGTCTGGGTACCTGGGCGCCGATGCCGTATTCGCGGGCGTCGACGGCGAGGCCGAGCTCGACGTTGGCCTCGACGGTGTCGTGGCCCTCGTCCTGCAGGTTGTAGGCGCGGAGCTTCTGGCCCAGGCCGATGCCGCGGCCCTCGTGGCCGCGGAGGTACACGAGCACGCCACGGCCGGCCTTTTCGATCAGCTGCATCGCCAGCTCCAGCTGGTCGCCGCAGTCGCAGCGGGCAGAGCCGAGGATGTCGCCCGTCAGGCACTCCGAGTGCACCCTCACGAGGACGTCTTCACCATCGCCGATGTCGCCCTGCAAACATTAGCCATTGCAGAACGATGAGATCACCGGAGATATTCTGTCCAATCTCAAGGTCCTGGAGACGGGGACGTGACAGAACTGAATTGCGTTACCTTCACAACAGCAATGTGCTCAGTTCCATCGAGCTTGGATTGGTAGCAGTAAGCCCGGAAGAGGCCCCATTTCGTTGGCAAGCGAGACACCGCAATCAGCTCCACCAGTTTCTCCCGTTTTCTTCTATACCTGAATCATACCAAATGTTTTGTCAAAACCTTCAGAAAGGATATTTGCAAACTGGAATTATTTGTCGCGAATATGCAACCTGGAACTAAGCTACACAAAACCGATACAGTTCAGTTTTCAGGTATCTGTTTGCTCTTGGAGAGTTATGCAAGCAGTACAATCAAAAGCAGAACAAAGGAAGCTAGGTTCTGAAAGGCTTCACCTTAAGATATACTAACCGGATGAGATCAGCGATTGAAATGATTGGTATATCGTGTTCCATAGCCATCTGTTGCAGGACTGTTATCCCTGCCATCGAGCCGTCCTTTGGGTCCATGACCGTGGACAGGACAGATACAGGACGCAAACCCGCCAACACGACAAGGTCAACTGATGCTTCTGTATGCCCAACTCTTTTCAGCACACCTCCGTTTCGGTACTTGAGGGGGAATATATGGCCTGGTCGTCTGAGATCACTGGGCTTGGAATCAGGGGAGGCTAGAGTAAGGATGGTCTTTGCTCTGTCTGCAGCGGAGACGCCAGTAGATATACCCACTCTGGCATCCTGAATAGAATTAAAAAATGCTTCAAGTTTGGTACAATTGAACAAGAAATTTTGGATTCTGGTTTTGTCTAATTTTGCAAAGGCTATTAAATGACAGATCTTTACCACTGTTACTGTGGATGCAGCAGTCGAAATGTCTTCGATCTCTGTGATTGGGGACATCATAGGAATCATCAGTCTTGTTAAATCCTCTTCTTTCATGCCTACAGAGATAATCCCAGAACCGTTCCTGATCATGAATGCAATTGACTCCGGGTTCACTAGAGTGGCTGCCATAACAAGATCCCCCTCATTATCACCATTTTCATCATCTACAGCAATGACAAACTGGAGAAGAATGAATAGTTAACTTTGTAGCTAAATTCAACTGTACTATGGAAACATTATTAATGCGATATCACATTAATTTTTTAAGGTCCAGTCCTGAATTTTCAACTGTCTTATCATTTCAAAGAAAAATAGATTTGGTCTATGGAAACAGCAGAGTTTTCCACTGTGGAAATGAACCCATAGCACAACTCGGTGTTCATAACTGAAATAATGGGCAATGGCATCCATGACGTCTTGTTAAGCTGTAAAATTCAGAGAATCATGCTTGATTAAGAACTACTACTTAAGAGTCATGCAGTACACGCTACATATGGAATATCATGTTGAAGTATAAATGTCCAGTTAGCTTTCATCGTGCATGCTCCATGACCATACCCATGAATGCAACAAAATACAGAGACGAAAGTACAGGCTGAAACTCTGAACACTATGCCACAGAATACAGGTTCCATGCCCAAGGTCAGACAAAAACTACGATGATAAAAAATAAAGTGACAATGCAATATAGAGAAAAAAGGTGCCAATGCGTATGGAGAGTATCCTAATGTAGCCTTTTACCTACCTTTCCTTGACGCAAAGCATTTATCGCTTGGTCGATTGAGGAGAAACCATCAGTAGGTTTGTCCGGGTCACTCTCTGCATCGCTGACAAAGAAATCTCCTGTTTCCTGAGTGATTTCAGCACCAACAGTTCGAAAAGAAGCACCTGATGCATTGATTCCTTGGAAAACAGGTCCATTATTGTTTTCATTAAAAGGATGATTTATTCTCCCTTGACCACCGAGTTCATCGCCAATAGCACAGCATCTTAATTTTAAGCATCCGTTTCTGATGACTGCAAATCCTATACTGCTGAGGCTACTAGAGCCTTGCTGAGACCTGAAAGAAGATCAAGGGAATTAACAAACTACAAAAACAAATGATATATGAACTTATGGTCCTTCGAGAACTTCGAAAGACCTTTTGCATAGACAGAGGAAGTGGGAGAATCATACCTCGCGTTAACAAAATTGTGAGATGGCAAATGAGAGCTCAGAAGAACATAGTCCATTTGGTGATCCCAGACCCAGTTTACCAATCCTCAGATCTCAGCTCCAAAATTTATTTGGTTTTTATACCTTTTATCCCCCAGCAGTGTCACAACACCTCTCAGCCTATCACTTGGACTTATCTGCTCATGCAGATAATGGAAGGAAAACCCCACAAGGTGGAGGCAAACTGGCCACATATTTCTGAGCTGCAAGATAGCAGCAGCCGTCTGGACACATCGCACACTTCAGGTGATGCCAAGATATCACCCTTTGAATGCCTTTGTTGTTGTGGGTCAAATGTAATATAAGTTGGACATGACAATGACAGGCAAAGGATATTTTTGCAGATCTTGCCTTTTGGATGGTTTCACAAGATAATGGCACCTCTTTCAGGTCAATTTCCATCGAAATCAGTTCGTAGATTTGCCACTTCCTCTTCTTTTGAGTCGGCAAATACCCACCACGTTGTAAAAATAATAACAATTTCATCAGTTACAGTAGATTATCTGAAGAGATGGTGACCATTTTCTTTTTCTCGAAGGATCTAGATACTTAAGCAACATGTGAGACCGAGAGTTTCCTGAATTAGAAAGTGTCTGCATTTTGCGCTGAAAGTAGCTGAACAATCCTTACAGCAAATCAGGCACCAGGTTAGCTGCGAACCTGTAAATCAATCGCCTTTAGCTCCTTTTCGATCACCATTTTGTCTCCTGATCAGCAAATACACGCTACGTCGCTTGCATTTGGGAGTTGAGCAGCCGGTAGGGGAAGAGACTGCCGCACCTGGAATCGGAGGCATGGTCGCGCTCGCAGGCAGCATGGCGGCCAAGAGGTAGCCTGCGCCCAAATGAAGCAAGGGGAGGCCAAACGGCAGGAATGTGGATTCGGCCATAGAGAGGAACGGCACGGTGGTGGCCGGCGGCGGCGAGGGTTGGGGGTCTTGGCCGGCGGCGTTGACCGGTGAGGTCGCTAGCCGTCCGGTCTCTTGGCTAGGCATTTTGGGGACTGGAAAACGGAAACGCCTCGTGGCATTCAGGCCGTAAATGCTGATGCAGCAGGATTACTCCCACCTAATTTTTTTTATAAAAAACATGATTACTCCAAGCATCAGGAATTCTGAATGCAAAATATACTCGCTTCTCCTGCGCATTAAAAAAACTTATATATATGCGATTTGAATCGATGTGATATGGTGACAAGGTAAGGTGGTGATGGCTCAAAAACGTCATTAAATCAGCAATCATCCGTCAAAGTTATCTTACAACCGCAGCATCGTGATGAGGTTCAGTGTGGCTGCTGGAATGTAGCAACTGAACATGCAGCTCAGGATCATCAGATTGGCAACTGAACAAGCAGCAGCATGAGTAAGATATGCTTCCTGCCAGCAGCCCAGTAGTATACAACTATGCATACAGCATATCTTATAGACAATCATGAAACGCAGAGCAGCTGAAACAAACATAGAACCCAGTAATCTGCTAGTATTATACTCAGTTGCTGATCAATCCACCAAAGCCTTCACCATTGCATCATCTGCAAGATTCCTTAACAATTCACAGTGATTTTGTTTCAAAACAATGCACAATGACCCGTTAACACCCACATGCGGGTGACAAATTACATCTGAGCTGAGCTGGTCAATTTTCTCAGGCTCGTTTCTTCCTGCTCCCCTTTCCCAGCTTTGACTTGCGTTGCTTGAACACATGCAAGTACAGCTTCAGCCACAGCAATGGATAGCACACCAGCACACCCTGTGTAAGCACCAGGAGCATATCAGAATCAAGAACTAGCTGAATTTTTGTTAAGAAACAGTGAAATAGTCAAACATAATGCAGTAGCATTGCAAGATGTTTCAGTTTCACGGAGCTGACATACCACTAGAAATGAATGATAGCTCATGGAGAACTTCTCGAAGAAACCTGAGTAGAGGTTCCTCTTCTTCACAAATGGGAGAGCTTGGTACATAGTCCACACTGCAAGGATAGCAAGAACCAAGCTCAGTTTAACTTTAGTCAAGAGTGACAGTTGTAGGAAGACCTTTTGAGCTTACTTTCACCGGGTCCGACCCCGATTGGATACAGAGGGATGAAAGCTGTGTACCTACAGGGAGTTCCCATTAGAGTTTCTTCCAAAGGAATGATGATATGCAGCACACATATGTAAAGCTATACGTTGAGCTGAGAATTAGAAATAAAATGGTCTAAAAAGCCTAAGCAGAGCATCTAAACTATAAATTTGACTGATACTGCCTAGTACTTGACTGCTGGGCATCTTGTACAACTCATAGGTGAAGTGGTCGTTGTGATATTTTACTAGATAATGGTGTCATGGAACATTGATGCACTATTATGTCATGTATTTGGAATCAACTTTGCAAGACATGTGATCAACATCCCAAAGAACTGACCTTTCTGTAGCTTATTGGACAAACATTACTAAAAATTCATTGTAAACACCTAGCGACAAGTGTGCGATTCATGCAGAACCTTACCCCATTTGTAGTAGATTTTCCTTTTTATTATTACAAAGATCTTGTGTGGTTCTTTAAAAAAGATAACTATCTTCTGTCAATCAGTTAGGTTTAACTTGTGGATGTGTTTACAAGGTAACCACATGTAAAATACAACAGCATATAAAATTAGAACCAAATTAAATTGCCATAGAAGTGTGGCATTGAGATTGTCATGGAATGCAACCTGAGATAAGTCACCCAAGACGGACAAACTTTTAAGGTAGTCAGAGCATAGTGGGAATAGCGGATGACCTGTATTATAAAACATGCAGGAGATTATACTTGGTTAAAACAAACCTAACATAAAAGATGCAACTTGACGAGCACATAAATTTCGTTCAAGTTCAGTATTTGCTATAAACTTTGCCAGTATTGTTTACTTCAACTTTGCTAGTATAGTTTACTTCCTACTTCCTAGACGATAATATTAGTGTAATATTTTATTTTCCTCAGTAGGTAATCACCAATCAATTGTATTGTTATTCCCCTTACACAAACATGTCTATTGGTTGAGAACTACTCAAAAGCTAATTCACTACAACTCAATATCCATACTGATAGCACTGAACCTGGCGGGAAATTAACTCCATAGACATGCATAATAAATATAAACTAGCCTATCAATAAAACAACAATGAACATATCTGTACTAAGAATACCACATGACAAATAGAGATAAACTCTTATTGATACTGCACAATATTTTCCAAGCTAAATCTTTATTGCAGGACATTGCACCCTATGACTCCTATCTCAATCCAAGCAATAGATGGACATAGGAAGAAAAAAGGGACATTCATTCGCACCTCAGCTATGCTCCAAGCCATAAACGTTATGAAAACAGAGGGACTGCTCTGAACCTGCAGTTGCCAAATGTGAACTGAACAGATAAGCCCAGGTTAAGCTTCAGAAGATGAAACCAAGCAAAGTTGAAGCCCTCGATCGCTCCAAGGCCATCCAAGAATCTCACCTGGGGGATTTGTCGGACAACAGCGAGAACAAAGTGAGTCCTCCCTCCCCATTGCAAGACAGTAAGAAGCGGCGCAGTGGGCACCAATCCTGTATCAAAACGGCACCGGTCCATCGTCAATTCAAACATCAAGCATCACGATATAGAAGAAATTTAGGGGGGGGGGGGTTGAAAAGAGATAGGCGTTGAACAATTCATCCCACCGATCGCGGCATGGACCGTCTCAAGAATCGCGCAGGTCTGCAGGAAGCCTTCGAACCAGAACAAAAGAAAAGGTATCACACCCCGCAGGTAATTCAGATGAGGCAGCGGAGAACGGGAGGGAAGGAGGAGAGGAGGAGGCCAGGAGGGTACAGATGAGGTCGCCGGCGACCGCGTACGCGGAGTGGGCGGAGACGGGATGGGCGAGGCAGGGCAGGAGGCGGAGGAGGGCGATGAACCTGAATTCACCAAGGAAACGAAGAGAAACATTAGTAGGGGAAGCAACCGGCCGGTCGTCGCTGGTTCAAGTTGCAGGTGGCTACCATCCGAGCGCTTGGAGGGAGTTGTAGCAGACGAGGTAGAGCTTCGAAGGGCGAGCCATGGCTGCCGGCCTGCCGCGGTGTGCCGCCGGACGCCGAGCGCCGGCTGCCCGTGTCGCTGTGTGGCTGTGGTTTTGATACCGCCGAGGAGCGGTCCGGTCCGGGTTGGTTCGTGCTCCGGGTCGGTCTGCTCCGCTAGGCCCAGGAAGCAGTACGCCACGCGCCCACGCCGATTTGTGTACCCCGATACAAATGTATGGAAAGAAAATGGGTCGAAAAGACACAAATTAATCTTCTATATATTCTAAAACACGAGTTATTATTAAAAAAAATTATCTGACAAATTAGTATATCTACAATCTACTCCCTCCGTTCCAAATTATAAGTCATTCCAACTTTTCTGGAGAGTCAAACCATTTTATGTTTGACCAAAATTATAGAAAAGATCATGGCACCGAATAGATATACTATAAAAATATATTTAATGAAGAAACTAATGGTACCTATTTGGTATCATGAATGTTAGTACTTTATTGTATAAATTTGATCAAACTTGAGATGCTTTGACCCTCCAAGAAAATTAGAATGACTTATAATTTAGAACGGAGGGAGTAATTCATTAGTGTCCCCGAACATCAACTCAGAGGAACCATGATCACCACGATGTAAGAAAAAAAAAGTTAAATGCACAATTAGTACACTTAGTACATCATCTCTCTAATAACTTGACGGATGAGTACACTTAAATACATAATTTTCTTCCTAGACCTTTAAATCCCCAGTCAAATCCCCAAACCACCTCTCTTCGTATAATCCAACAACCCTCGAATAATTGCCTCTACACGCCTCCACGCCCCACATGCATCGTCGTTTTAAGAACGAGGCATGGCACTAGCTTATAGCAACGGACACGTCACATCGTGGGGTGCATAACACGTTCGTGGTCTGTTACGTGGTGCAAATAAATTGATGGTGGTCTCCAATTAGCTAAAGTTTTTTTCTTGCATTGCAGGAAAACATGTTGCAAACAACAAATGCTAAAATTTACTACTTTTTCTCAGTCTGGGTTAATTTGAAGGGTTTGTTTGTGAGGGAACCCTAACCCTCACGGGGAGTATAAACATATAATGTCTCAACAATCGGCATTGCAAGCATAACTGGAGAAGCTAAAGGCAGGCCATTTGAAAAAAAATATTATTCTTTCACAAAACTTTGTATTTTGTTTTCCCAATATCTCTGGTTCTGCAAGATGTTTTTTCGAGCAACAAAACTGATCAAGGTCTCTTTGTGGAATAATTAGTGTAGGTTCATCGGCACCAATTTTGTGTTGTAATTTATTAGTGTTTATTCAATGTATTCTCGCATTTAATTTGGATTGGCAGTCAAAATAGCACTTCCGTGTTGCAAAGTGGTGGTCATCTTGTTAGGAAGTTGTACAAAAATATAAGCGTGCTGGCATGCAAACTGTGCCTGCATACGTTGCCTGTACTGGCTGATGTACCATGTCATGGTGTTTAAAAAGGGAATGCACGCGTCATATACAAATGAAATCAAGTGGCTTAATTTTTGTGATCATTATTTTGGCCTTGACTTTGTCACTCAACTAGTTTGAGGCCTTATATAGGACAACACGGGTTGGACATCCGGACATGCATATAAAAACCATCATGTGTGTCAATGTGTTATCAACAAAAGAAAATACTCCTCCATTCTAAATTGTAGATCGTTTTGACTCTTTTAGGTTCATAAATATTATTAGATATTATTATGCATATAGACATACACTATATCTAGATGCATAATAATATCTCTGAATCTAGAAAAGCCAAAACGACCTACAATTTGGAACGGAGGGAGTACAAGCCACTTGAAAGGGGGAGAACGTAAACCCACAATAATTCTATATTATTAATGCTATCATATAGTACATAACTAGTGTACCCCACACAAATCAGTTGGCCCAAAGCAAATCCAAACATTCACACGAATTGTTATGCATACATATGTTGTTGGCTCCTAAATTCTAAACGATTCTTTCTTTAGAGTTCACAAACACAAAATTAGATGGCGGATGTTACATACAATACAACTAGGATGGTGCCATGAAAGTATCAGAAAGGGGCCAGCTAAGGACATCCTTGTAACAAAAGAGAGAAAATACTACCTTTTCAAAAAATTTACATTGTACACTACGCCATATTTGATTTATGCTGGCACAGGTAATTTAATGTGCTGGCGGGCGTGATTGGCACCCGCCAACAAAGAAGCCATTGTGCTGGCGGGCGATGCAAGCACTCGCCAGCACAGATGCACCCCATCTGTGCTGGCGGTTGGCTTATATCACCCGTCAGCACAGAGCTCACCCATTTAAGGCCGCGGGCATCTTCTTCCCCAAGCAACTGTCCATTTGGAGCTTGCCCGAGAGGAGCTTGGAAAAAGCTCCAAAAACACTAAATCTAAGGGGGAAGGTTTTGCTCTTGATTTCTTTGGAGGAGGTGGCTATATAAGGTGAGTTTGTGCCATTTGAATCTTCTTTTTCAACTTGTATCCATCATTTCTAGCTTCATTAGGTTGTCATCTAGATCTAGATCTAGAACTAGGAAAGAGAGGAGGGAAGAGAGAAAATAACTAGAAATGGATTATTTTTGCAAATAAAATTCTATGGTTATATTATAACCATGACAATGCTATGTCTGTCATTTTAATGTAATATAGAATTAAGTTTGGTTATATTTTTCCTACTTATGAATTATTATAATTATAATTTTAATTAATGATGTTGATTATCTTAATATATAATTGAGTTTGACTTTTTCCTTCTTCTTATTAATTATTACATCCAAGGTTTAATTGAGTTTCATTTAGGGTAATATAGAATTGGTTTTTATTATATTTCTTCCTACTTATTAGTTACTACATCCATAATTTAATTTAGTTTATAGAATTGTGACCCATAGCTCATTAAATTAGTTAATATAACATAGAATTCTTGTCATAGGTTGTTAAAGATGGATCATAGAGCATGGATGTATGGTATACAGAGATATTCGCATACTTTCATGTCAGAGGTATCAAAGTTTGTGAACGTTGCGAAGAAGGATGCTCGCATTTGCAAGACAAAGCAAAGACATTGTCCGTGTTTTGACTGTAGCAACAATATTGTACGGGAGGATACTGATGTCATCAAGAGGCATTTGATAAAGAGAGATTTTATGGATGGATACATAATTTGGTCCCACCATGGTGAGGAAGGAGGTATTTCAACAATACAAACATTGATACTAGCTGTGATGAAGTGGGTGGTGATGATGCAAACGAAAATGATCATATTATGATGGATGATGATTACGACCGTGGAGATCAAAATGGTGATCAAACAGATGCGCGTGTAGAACCACAGGTGGACGAGGAATGTGATGTTGATATAGAGGACATGTTGCGGCACATTGAACCGAAAGTGTTGCTAGGGAGTGCTAAAGGGTTAGAGAATTTCGAGACACTCAAGAAGGCAGCAAAGGATTGTATGTATGTGGGATGTGGGAAAGAGTGGACAGTGCTGTATTTCGTCCTTCATCTTTTGATCATGAAGGCTAAATTTGGCTGGTCAGACAATAGTTTCAATGATCTCCTTACTCTGCTCGACAATTTGCTCCCAAAACCTAACTTTGTGCCAAAAAACACATACGGAGCAAAGAAGATTATCAATCCATTGAAAATGTGTGTGTAAAGAATACATGTGTGCAAGAACCACTGCATATTGTACCGCGGTGAGTACGCGGTATTGGAAAAGTGTCCAAATTACAATGCTAGCCATTAGAAAAGTAATGCCGATTTCTGTGAGGACCGTGCTAGTTCCTCCATCGGGAATAAGAGGAAGAAGGTTGCAAAGAAAAGTGCTAGTGCTCAAGTGGAGGACAAGTCCTGTATAGGTACTAACACGATGACTCAGCGCAGAGTCCCTGCCTTGGTGATGTGGTACTTGCCGGTGGTGGACCGTTTGAAGCGTTTGTTCTCAAACCCAAAAACCGCTGAAATGATGACTTGGCATGTTGATCGCCTAATAAGGGATGACAAAAAGCTTCGACCTCTTTTCGATACTCGCCAGTAGAGGACCTTCGATGCCAATCATCTAGAGTTTTCAGATGGAAAAAGGAATGTACGGTTCGCGTTGAGTACATACAACATGAATCCATTTGGTGAAAGAAGCAGCACGCACAGCACATGGCCAGTGCCAATGATCATATACAACCTGCCCCCATGGCTATGTCACAAGAGAAATTTCCTTTTACTAACCATTCTAATAGAAGACCCGAAGCAACCTGGCATCGACGTAGATGTTTTCCTTGAGCCATTGACGGAAGATATGCAGAAGCTTTGGGAAGATGGGGTTCGGATGTGGGATGAGTACAGACATGAACACTTCACACTAAAAGCCATTATCTTTGTTACCATCAATGATTATCCCACCCTATTTGCCTTGACATGTTAGGTAAAAGGTAAGATAGCATGTGTAGTTTGCTTGGATGGAACATCATATGTGTACCTTAAGGGATCTATGAAGATAATGTTCATGCAGTACAGACACTTCTTATTGAAGAAGCACAAATACCGTAGGATGAAGGACTTTTTCGATGGCACCAATGAGAATGATTTTGCTCCAAAACCGGCTACTGGTAAAATAGTATTTGAAATGTGCGAGAAGGTCAAGTTAGACGGTAAGAAGTCATTAGGTGGTGCTGATAATTCAAAAAAAGGAAGGAAGCAGGCTGAAACTATAGACATCGCAGATGTGCTGTTTAAGAACATGTCTATCTTCTTAAAGTATTTACCATACTCGCGAGAGCTGGTGGTGCGCCATGCCATTGATGGGATGCATCTTCAGAAGAATATGTTCGATAGCACCATCGGATTCTTGTGCTTATCAGGCAAGGCACAAGTCAGACTAAAATCACGTAAGAATCTGGTTGACCTTCAAACCAGACTAGAGCTCCACCTGTAAGAACTAACTAATGGTAAGCATTAGCTTCCCTTAGCTAGCTACAACTTAACACCAGATGAGAGATTAGCTATGTGCAAGTACTTGCGTAGGTTGAAAGTGCTGACAGGATTCATCAAACATCCGGTCACTAGTCTCATTGAAGGACATGACACGTGTCGGCTATAACTCTCATTATTGCCATGTGATGATCACAGTTTTTCTCGCTATTGCGATTCGGGCTATCAAACCAGTATTCGTAAAGATGGTTATCACACGGATGTGTTCTTCAACGTGATTTCGCAGAAAGTGATCGATTGTGTCGAGTTGGCTAGGTTTCAACTATTTATGTTAGAAACTCAGGCCCAACTCGATATGTGCTTCCCTCCGTCCTTTTTCGATATCATGGAACAACTCATGGTCCACATGGTCCAGCAAATAACTGCACTAGGGCCTACGTACTTCCATCAGATGTGGACATATGAATGGTTCATGTCGACTCTCAATGGATACATGAGAAACAAGGCCTTTCCAGAGGGCAGCATAATCGAGAGCTACCATACAGAAGAGAGTATTGATTGCTGCATAGATTACATAAAAGATATGAGAGCTATTGGTTTATCGAAATCTTGACATGAGGGCAGATTGTTCGGGAGAGGTACCATTGGAATGAAAAGATTCATAGATAAGGACAACCAACAATTGAATAAAGCGCATTCAAGTGTTCTACAACAGCTCGCAAGAGTGGAGCCCTTCATCGAGCAACACCTAAATGAGGTCCGTGGACAAAGTAATGGTTGCTCGGAGGATTGGATCATCAAAGAGCAAAAGTGTCGTTTCCCATCATGGTTGAAGGATCATGAGCAGCTATTTCAAGGAAATTCCACAGAAGAAGTAACATTGATCAGGTTGGCATCTGGGCAATCAAGCAATGTCACCTCGTGGCAAGCGTATGAAATTAATGGATACACATTTTATACCACCAAAAAGGACAACAAAAGCATGGCGTACCAAAACAATGGTGTTCGCATAGAGGCGATTGATACATTCAGAAAGAACATAACTTGCTACGGTTTCATAGAGGAAATATGGGAACTTGACTATGGAGAGAATATCCGGATCCCCGTCTTTCGATGCTAATGGGTCAAACACCCGAATGGTGTTACATATGACAATTATGGGTTGAGACTTGTAGACCTAGCCAATGTAGGTTACAAAGATGACCCATGGGTATTCGCTGAGCGTGTCGCACAAGTATTCTACATAACCAACCCTATGAATGCAAAGAAGCACATTTCCATCTCTGGAAAACAAAGGATCCTTGGAGTTGAAGGTGTAGTGGACATTGAGGATTACAATCAGTATAAGGAATTGGACCTTTTCAAAGATCATGAATGAAGAATCAAGCGTGTTGAAGCAAGCATTGATAAATCCATGAAGCTATGGTTACGTAGTGACCGTGAAGGAAGAATCGGTAAAGGATAAATTAGTATTTCTTATTAGTTATGTTGTAAGACTTATTAATTATCTTGTAAGACTTATAAATTATCTTGTAAGACTTTATTAATGTGAATTCGACTTTATTATCTTGTAATTGACGGCCAACAGAAGAAAAGAGTAGGGGTACATCCATGCCACAATACAATATAACCAGTTCTGATAATAGTGCAAGTTTTTACATCAATACTTAAAGGTCCTAGAGAGCACAAGTTCAAATGCATAAGAAATGGGTAATGGTACAACCATGCATGTTATATATTTCATACTCCGGTTCGCTTCCTTAGATATGGAATATAGTTAAGGTATCCAATCATCCAGCCAAGAACTTCATCAAAATAAGTTAGAACACGGATGAGTGCACTCTCCTTCGCTTCACATGGACGACCACATACACTACTATAAATCTCGAACAATAGAGACGTTAACTGATGTGGCCTATAGAAAGTGAGATGAGCCTGGAACGTCAAATCTGGGGTGAACATCGGGTTTCCACCCATGTAAGTCAAATCAAACTATTCCAAGACTTGATCCAGAATCTCACGAAAGCTCACTTCCGCAATGGTAGTACCATTTATATCCTATAAAATGTGATTATAACATGATGAAAGTTAAAAGATGTAACATAACTAAAGTTAAAAGAATGATAAAAGAATGTTCCATACCATGTTGTTAAGCCGAGAAAGCCTCTCAGCAGTCACAATCACATTGCCTTCTCCCTCCTCGAGTTGTTTTATTCGAAAAATATGAAAAGTCTGGCACAAAGTACCCATTATCATTAAGCTGCTCTAGGCAGGCCTCCATGACGGTCCTCTCAATAGTTACCCTATTTGGTATGGCCTCTCCTGGTGACAACAAGGTGAAATCTGTATGTCGAGCAGGTACTTCAAAAGAGAGATGTACTCTTTTCAAATTAGGTTCATCTACGTCCTCAGTTTGCACTACAGGAGAAGTACCATCTAAAACTTCAACAATATCTTTGAGCCATCTAATAGGTTTGATAAACTGCATTGATGTAAGTAAATTTAGAATTTATTCATGTGTAGTAACAAAATTAATTAAAAGAAGGAAATATTATTACTATGTTGGGAATTGTTCCTCTGCTTTGATCGCCGAATGGGTTAATAGGGCCATGGAAGTGAAGTCCTGGATGACTAGCAGGAGGGTCATCGAGCCCGAAATGTCCCCTGCCACCTCCACGGGGAAAAGAACTTCCACTTGCCATAGTTAGCCCAAACTATCCACATAAAATTTACAAAATGCTCAGAATAAAAGATTATCTAAAATAATGGAAGAAATTTACAATTGTTGGTATAGATCTCATGAACATTGTTATAACTAATCATAACATATTTATTATCATTTTGTAATTGCATGGAATAAAAATGGAAAAAGGTAACAACTTTTAATTTCTAACACAATCCCTATCTAAACAAATATAGTGTGATCTAAACTAATCATAACATATTTTTAATCTTGTTACAATTGCATGGAATCAAAATGTTAAAGTATAGTGTAATCTGCATATACACTAATCATAACATATTCTTCTTAATTAATTTACTTGAATAAAATGAAAAAAGTGGAAAAAAACAACCGGCCGGGGAGGGGACGTGGAGGGCGGTGGCGAGGAGCAGCGGGCCGGCAGACGACGAGCGGTGGCGGCACTCAGAGAGGGGACGGCGGTGCTCGGTGGCCGCGGCGGAGTTGGCCGGCAAGGGGAGGCGGTGCGATGGCGGCTAGGGAGGAGGTGGACCGGCGGCGGCGCGACGGCAACCGAGGAGGGAAGGTGGCCCGACGGTCGCGTGTTGCGTACGCGGAGGAGGGCCTGTGGCGACAGCATCCGAGAGGCGTGATCGCATTCGCAGAGGACGGCGGCCCCGCGGGGAGCATGATGCCGGGCGTGCAGACGACACACGGTGGGGAGCAGCCGGCCGGGCGGAAGACGCGTGGTGGCGGCGCTCGGGGATGAGGACGGCGACGCTCGGGGGCCGTAGCGGAATCTTGCAGCCTGACGGCGTGATTTGCAAAACCGCCGCGAGTTAGAGAAAATTTGGTGCCCGGCTGCGAGTTATGCGGCCCGCCAGCACAGAAGCTCTGTGCTGGCTGGCAGGCACCCACCCACGCAGAAGTTTCACAAAATTTTCAAGAAATTTAAATACTTGGTAAATAATTTCAAAATTGTTTCAAACTTTTATAGTGAACATAAATGTTATGTAGCGAATGTAAAAAAATATAATTTCATACATAACACAAATATTTTGACTAGTTAGTTCACATGTCACTATAGTGTGAAACACCTCATGAGTTATAGGTTGATCATGACTTGGATATCCATTTGGGAAAGACGTATTGTTATACTATCTCAAAATTGTGTTATTATTTTTGGTCCATGTTGGTTCACTACTAAAGTGGTTACATATCAAATATCATGTTTGCTGGACTAAATTTATATTTTATTAAAATTTAGTTAAATCAAAAGGTAAATGCATTTTTGTGTTAAACCTTTGAAAAATGTCCATATTTAAGAAATTTCGATGATTTGAGATATAATCCATAATGCATGTTAACAAGAAAACACCAAATCTAAGGGGGGTGGTGGATTGTGCCATTTCATCTAGGTTTATTTGAATTTTAATGAAATATAAATTTGACGAACAATCATGATATTTGGCATGTAACCATTTTAGCAGTGAACCAACGTGGACCAAAAATAATAACACAATTTTGAGATAGTGTAACAGTACATCTTTCCCAAATGGATATCCAAGTTATGTTCACCCTCTAACTGATGAGGTGTTTCAACCTATACTGACATGTGAACTAACTAGTAAAGACATTTGTGTTATGTATGAAATTATATTTTTTACATTCACTACATAACATTTATGTTCAGGTGTAAAAGTTAAAAATAATTTTGAAATCATTTATCAAGTATTTAAATTGGTTGAAAATTGGTCGCCCGCCAACGCAGAGGCTCAGTGCTGGCGGGTGGCGGTAGCGCTCGCCAGCGCTGAGGAGCTGTGCTGGCGGGCCGTGTTAGCGCCCGCCAACACTGTGGCGTCCCATATAACCTGCGGCTGGGCATCAAATTTTCCCAAGTCCTGGCGTGAAACTTTCACTATGCTGTCAGGCTACCAAAATTTCACGTCGGAACCGCCACCTTCCTCGATGTCGCTGCTGGTCACCCGAGCATCGCCTGGCCTCTCAGAGTGCCACCGCGGCTCCCTTCCCAATGCCCCTCGATGCTGCTGCCCTCCCGGAATGCTGCCGCCGATCACCCGAGCGCATCCTCGCCTCCCGGAGTGCCGCCGCGGCACCCTCCCCAACGCCCCTCAATGCCGCCGCCCTCCTAGAGTGCCGGCGCTAGTCGCACACCCTCTCCCCCGGCGCGTTCCCGGAGTGCCATTGTCGGTCACCCGAGTGCCTCCTCGCCTCCCGGTGCGCCGCTGCAGCCCCTTTCCTGACGCCTCCTCCTCCTCGACGCCGCCTCTTTCTCACCCGTGTGCCACCATCCACCACCACACCTCCATGGCTGGCCACGCTAGCATTTCCACCATGGGTCCACCTCTTCCTCTCCACCGCCAGCCCTTCCCCGGCCTCTGCTTCTTGCTGATGCCGTCGGTCCTCCCCTGGCCTCTGCTCGTCCCCGACATCGCCGGCCACCTCCCCTACGCTCGACGCCGCCACGCCTCCCTGCTTCCCGCTGCTTCGTGATGCCGCGCCGCCACTCCTCCCCAAGCCCCGCCTCCTCCCTGACCGCCGACGCGCCACCGCCGGCCCTCCCCGAGGCTGCCGCACTTCCACCGGCCCTCCCCCGTGCTGCACCTCTTCCTCTCCCCGGGGCCACACGGTTGGTTTTTTCATGCAAGTATAATTACTGGATTGCAAATTATTGTAGAAAAGAAAATGTAATAATAAATGTGGTGTTTAAATATTTATGGATTGCAATTTTTATGAGTAATAAATATGTATAAGTTGTGAATGGAAAAGTTTGTTGTTGATATGCATAAATTCATGAATAATAAATATGTATAAATTGTAAAAGGAAAAGTTTGGTGCACAAATATTTATTGATATGCATAAATTCTTGAATAATTTTTAATTGCAAATATTACAATTTTGCATATTAAGAGAGATGGACAACAGTGAGAACAATGTTGAATCCGCCGAGGAGGATTCTGATTCTGACGACGATTGTGGATCGTATTCTACTCCATCTGAGTACGAACCAAGCCCACCTAGGAGTCGCAAGCGTCCAGATGAAGATGACCTTGAATACGATCCAACCGTGGATCATCAGGTACCTGCATGCACATTCATATACTAGCTAGTGATACGTTTGTTATTCACATGAAGATGATAAATTCCAACTATTATTTTCTCTATAGAACAATGACAATCCCCGGTTTATTCCCCGTCACGACATCGTAGAACATCAACTCTGCATGAAGAGGAGGTAGATGCCTTTGCACCACAACCTTTGACTACTACTGCTTCTAGTAGTATTCTGAAAAGGCAACACGAGAAACGAAGCCGAATCCAGATCCCTGAAAAAGGTATTCTCGTAATAAAAGAGCTTGGTGTCGGCTAGGCACCCCAGGGCCCGCTTGAACTCTTACGGACCCACTCAAAGGGGATGTACCCGAAACCTATTCGGACATGAAGACTACTCTGTAGGGCGCGTAGGCTTCATGGTTTCTCCGAAGACTAGTCGGATAGGAAGGAGATTACTCTACTGAGTTAGAGTAGGATTCTGTAACCATGTTCGACTAGGACTACACCCTATAACCCTGCTTCCCCGACTATATAAGGGTGGGCAGGGACCCCCTCCAGAGGACAACGAAGAAGTTCAAATACAACCAACACACAGGATGTAGGGTATTACGCGATCTAGCGGCTCGAACCTGTCTAAATCGTGTCCCCTGCGTCACCATCGGCTCCTTGATTCTCGACGACACCCGCCACACAAAAGAGCACCTAGGGTACTCCCGAGGCGGGTTGCTGGTCTAAAACATTGACAGCTGGCATGCCAGGTGCAACTTTCATCTTCGGCTCCTGGCTCTGCATCGCTGACGGCGCTGGATCTTTACAATGCTGCATCATCAATGACCAGGAAAGGAAATGCCTCGACGAGAATTTTGTTCAAGGAACAGAGAACTCCTTCGAGAAAATCCAAAATTTCAACCCACCACAATGAGATCGACTACAGTTGGGACTCGACCTCGACTCAGACTAGTCCGCACAGGCTGACGCCCAAGTTACCCCGCAGGTCGACTTCAAGTCGAAGTTGATTCCCGCACGAACTCTGTAGCACAGCCGTAGTCCACCAAAGTTTCCTTACTCGAATCCAATACAAACACGAGTCAGTAAAAGACTATGACCTCGACTCAGACTACGTCCAAGAAGTTCCTTTATCAGGCCTAACTCAAGTTTTGGTAATTACTTCAACCCCACAAGGAAGATTCGTTTATTGGCCTGGAATGAAGCCATCTTTCTTGGCTCAAGATTACGAGTCATGCCTTGTCGCTCACATAGACAACCTCCCGTATCAAGAGGGTACTCCGCTCACTTCAACCTACAAGGAAGGAAGCACCACAGAGATTGCAACGTCAAGCTCTGGAAGCTAGTACCTGGATAGGGAAATCTTTGTCATCACACCACAAAACAATGATGTGGGTACCAGTTTTCAGAGAACTCCTCAACAAGTTATACAACCCGATAATATTTCGGATGACGAGTCATCAGCTGACGCCCCATAAGATGAAACATCTGAACAAAGAAATCAACGAAGAGCACGCAATGCTGTCCGAGCGGATCGATGCCGACTACTAGCTACAAATATCCCTATCACGAACCTCAAAAGAGCATTCAATGCAGTGCAAGCTCGAGAACACAACACTCCACTCGCAGCAATTGCCTTAATCAATCTTATATCAACCCTCATACCTCATGACAAAGACAATGAATTAATAGCACAACTCGCGCAGTGGGACAATGGGTTAATCGCACAACTCGCAAAGCAAGCTTACAAACTACTCGATAAAGAATCCCCATATCCCATCTATTCCTCACAACTCGGCTCATCAAGATGGCAGCAGAGATGTTGCAGTCCATGATGGCCATCGTGAGGCTCAAAGAAAAAGCAACGAAGTAGTCAACCAGCCAAGGCAACATAGCCAGAGGCAAAATAGAGATGAACGCGAGGCCCAAGACAAAATAGAGATGCTGGAGATGCCAGCTGCACCAATTCTACAAAAAGCCTTCACCATCGCAGAACGGATCGTGAAGCATCAATTTTCAGTGATCTAAGGGAATTAATCAATAGTCATTGTGAACACGAATGCGAAGTCGATAACTATAACCATTTTCCTGCCTTCACTGCATGGGTAATGAGGACTAGATTACCCGAGAAGTTCAAGCCAACAGGGATCACCAAGTACGATGGCAAGCAAGACCCAGTTCAATGGCCACAGTGCTACTCACTGGCAGTTCAAGCAGCTGGAGGCAACGGCAACACAAAGGTCATTCACTTTCCCATATGCATGGAACCTACGCCATTAACATGGCTTGAGTCACTCAAGCCTAGAACCATTGACTCCTGGGAAGATTTGACAAAAGCTTTTGCCAATAATTACGCGGGCTCCATGTCCCGCCGAGGCAATAAAATTGATCTAAGCCAAGTCAAACAGAAAGAAGGCGAGACACTCTGTGACTATCTGCGCCGTTTCTTCAAAAAGAAGGCTACAATAGTTGACATCTAAGAAACATACGTCATTGAGTGCTTTCAAAATGGCCTCTACGATCGTCGAACATACCAAGACTTTGGCAGACGTCGTCCAGCCACCGTCAAAGATCTCAAAGTCATGGTACAGCAATGGACAAACAAAGAAGATAAAGAGCGTGAGCGATTTGGCTCCCATCGCAGCCGCGGTTGTGACAACAATAACAACAGTCATGAACAAGACAGAAACTGAAACACTGATACTTGAAACAACTACTTGGGTAATCCGAACCGCAAGTGCAAACCCGACAACACTATTGCTACTATGACCAACTCATGGAAGAAAGGGTTCCGCAAACGTGATGAAGGGCCCACCTTCACCGAGTTACTCAAGAAACAATGCCCATGACATCCAAACAGCAAACACTCGGCGATAGATTGCTATAGCATGCGTCGAGTAATGCAAGAACTACCCGCACCACTCCATCCCGAAGACTTTGGTCAGAAAAAAGACAAGGGTAAAGGCAAAATCAATAAAGATGAAGGCTAAGGAGAATTCTAGACCGCCTCTAAAACAGTTAACGTCATGTTTGGCGGAATCCCGGGTACTATGTCCAAGCAGTCCAACAGATGAAGGGCCCACCTTCACCAAGTTACTCAAGAAACAATGCCCATGGCATCCAAACAACAAACACTCGGTGATAGATTGCTACAGCATGCGCCGAGTAATGCAAGAACTACCTGCACCACTCCATCCCGAAGACTTTGGTCAGAAAAAAGACAAGGGTAAAGGCAAAATCAATAAAGATGAAGAAGGCTAAGGAACCGCCTCTAAAACAGTTAACATCATTTTTGGCGGAATCCCGTGTACTGCGTCCAAGCAGTCTAACAAGCTAGTACTCAGAGAAATTATGGCTATCGAGCCAACTGCTCCCATACCACTCAAATGGTCTGAGGTACCCATAACTTTCGGTAGAAAGGATCAATGGACAAGTTTTTCAGAACCAGGTTGATTCCCTCTGGTACTCGACCCTGTCGTTGCAGGCTCTAGACTGACCAAAGTACTCATTGATGGCGGAAGCGGACTCAACGTCATTTCTGCCAAAACACTGAGGAAAATGTGCCTCGACATCATAGATATGCTCACTCCAATGGACTCACCTTTTTATGGGATTGTCCCCGGAAATGCAGCCATACCGCTAGGACAAGTCATTCTACCAATAACTTTCGACACCGACACTTGGCACCAAAGGTGAGCCCATATTACCTGAGGGGATATCTGCTAGGTTTCGGAACATATCTGGAGCTATTGTCAGGGATAAATTATAGACCTGGATCATGATTAGTAATTGGAAGAATGTGCCTACCACTACAAAGGATGCATTGTGGGCCACATTGTAAGAAAGATTCACTTTTATTGAAGATCAAAAGAAATTCGCAATAAACTTTGCTGAGGGCCTCCTTGGGAGATGTTTCAAGAATTGGAGGTCTACTCTTAATAAAGAATATGTACAAAAAGACAAGAATGCTAGGAATGACTTCAGTAGGATCCCTCCAGAAATGTGGGAAGAGTTCATACAACAGAAGAACATGCCAGAAGCAAAAGCCCTGAGCGAAGAAAATACAGTGAAGGCTATGAAATCTGCCTAGAACACCCATCACTTGGGCGCGAGAGGGTACGCATCCAAGATCGCTAAATGGAGAAGAGAGGAAGAAGCACAGATGAGAGTTGGTTTACCGGATTTGTTTGAAGGCTTGGATGAGTGCAGCAAGAATTGGGTACTAGCTCGAATTTCGAAAGTAACACCCAACGACAAGGTTAAATTCAAACACCCAACAAAAGATGAAATTTACGCGAGGTTGGAACAGCTCACTGAGGCGCAAAAAAAGGGTCGTTTTAAGCCGAACAGGGAGAAAGATCATCTAACAGCTGCAATCGGAACCGCGCAGCACTCTGGGCGTGTTCGAAGGATATCATCAACATTGATCTGGGGTAAAGCATTCCCCAACAACCAAGCAACCTACAAGAAGCGCAACCGTTATAAGAAAAACCTTGAAGAGAAGATGAGAGAAATCGCCAAGCAGGAGTTGATTGAGTTCTTCGCCAGCCAGCAACTAGCAACAAGGGCTGACCCAACAGCATCCGATGGTCAACGACAGGCAGAACCAACCATGCTGCTTGCCCACACAAGATTCATTTTTTAGAGTAGTGCTGGCTCCATTGCAAACATGAGGTATCCCGTTGACGACATACAAGTGGATGCACCATGTAGGTTGGTGATACCTTATGGAAGGAAACAAAATAAGTTTCGAGAGGTCACAACCGGCATGGTAGTAACAGGTCATGTGTTCCTAGAGGAACCCCTGCCAGAATACGCCTGGGTGCAAGTTGTTATGGTGTTGGATGAGTCGTGCAAGATTGACATCCCTAATGATGAGGGGATTGAGGTTCTCGATGATGTGATGAACCAGTACATACTGTGGTATCATTGAGATATCGTTCTGACTAATGCGTCGCCAGAAACCTCATGGCCAAGCCAAGATGTACCCCTTCTAGATTCAAATGTTGACACGGAGCAGCCGACACTGTCACATGTGTAGGGAGCTACCAATGAGGGCGAGCAGCCAATGTTATCACCTATTCTAAAAGCTCTCAATAAGGACGATTGGACATGACTACTCCAAGGCGATGAACGAGTAGATGATTTACAAGTTATTGATCCAACATCGCCTTCGCCAGCATCTTCACCTCCCTAGAGGCCAGTGGTACCTCGTATGGTCAGCACATATGATCAAAAGGCTCCATCAACAGAAGTCAACAAGTTTTTAAACGTATTGAAGAAGAAGGCTTCATCTTCCGATGAGAAATCTGTAACTTTTGGTGCCTCTCAGCAAAAGGAAAAGGATCAAAACCTCAATTTCTTTGCATCAGATGAAGTTCCAGAGAATTATAAGCATAGCAAACCATTCTTGTATCGGTGAGATCTGTTGGAGGGCCTATGGGAACTGAATAAGCTGCATGGATGGATCATGAATGCAATGAAGCAAGGCATTCAAGCAATCACAGTGTGTGTCCCAACTAAGGTTTTTCTTGGCATTCTCGATTACCAGATTGTGATCAATTTCGAGGATTTGCACAGACTTTACTGTCGACAACACCTCGACGTGAATCTCATTACCGTATGGTGCTTGTAAGTCCACATGTATCGCATACACGAGTTTTAAATACATACGTATATATTTTATATGTCAAGTACCCGAGGGACCTATTCTGTAGGATGCAATGGAGGAAGGAAGAATTGACGAATGGCAAGTTCAAGGCAGCGTACCTTGACCCAGCATGAATAAGCGAGCCAGAGCACACAAAATAACGGAAACGATCAAAACACAAATGGAAGTAGCACAGACACAAGCAAAGAAAAATGCTATAAAATCAAAAGCTCATGGAGATAAAATGCACAAAGTGTCCGTATACATTGCAAGAGTAATAAGGAAAAAGACCGACAAGAATCGTATCATGGCTCCTTACAATTTTCAGTAAGTTAGCTAGTTTTAATTACTATATATATACTTGGTGCTATTTAATGCTGTCTATAATATAAATTATTTTAATATAATGCAGAGACCATTGGGTTTGTATCATTATTTTACCCAAGGTAGGAGAAGCAGTGGTCCTCGACTCAGCCAAATTTAGTAGAGATAGTTACAAGGAATTCATAGGTATTATACAAAAGTAAGACATTTCTTGGTAGTACTTAAATGCATGTTGACATTCTATGCACCTAAGTTGTATTACTAACTCTTGTCTTTATATCCTCAAAGTGTCGTATAAGCTTTATATACTAAAAGGTGGGGACCATGATCCAAAAAGGAAAAAAACTTTGAAAATAATATATCATAGATTCGTAAGAACATAAAAACTTGGTTTTTTCTATAATGTATACTTGTCATTAATAACAACTCATCATTTTTCTATTTGATTGTAGTGCCACAAGCAACCTCCCGGTACTGCGCTATGCGGATATTACGTGTGCGAGTTCCTCAGAAACAATGGGAGGTACCAGACGAATCCTGTACACGTAAGTCTCATATACACTGTCATGTGCTAACTTCCTAATGGTAATACATCCTAATCTTCATTTACTGTATACCTGCATATGTCTAGGATCGACACTCACGATGCCAAGCTCGAAGACAAACAAATCGACAACATTTGTAGGGAGATGACGATGTTCATCCAATGCGAGATTTGTCATGAGGATGGAGTATTTTTTGATAAACATGGCATGTTGATGGCAGACGAATGCAAAGATCTTCGTATAATGGTTTTAATATTAGCGTGGCAAAGAATAGCTATATTCCAAATGTTGGATTTTTAATAATGTGAATTATATATTATGTACGATGCAGTTTTGAATAATATGAATTATTTATTATTCAAGTTTGTTGTTACGTGGTTGGAAATACATATTTCAATTTGACGACTACAACCGATGGGAAATAGAAATTATAAATAACTCATGAAAAATAATAAATTGGATGGGAAAATACATATTCCTGGCGGTGTGACATAAGCACCCGCCAGCACAGAAACCATCTGTGGTGGCGGGCGATGTAACCACCCACCAGCATAGAAATCATCTGTACTAGCGGGTGGCTAACGTCGCCCGCCAGCACAGACCGCTCTGTGCTGGCAGGCGAGCACCCGCCAGCACAAACGGTATTTGTGATGGCTCAAGGTTACTGACGGGTGCTCGGTCTGCCAGCATACACCCCTTTTAGCCACCAACACAGATCTTTTGTGGCCTAGTGGTACATGCACATGTATATTAGAAACACTTCATGTATTAGGGCTCTGCTACGTCTCTCTTGATGTAATCATCCAGGACTTAAGAGTCCTACTCGATCCGGTAGTCCTGTACCGACATGTCCTATATGGACTTGTAATACTTTTATCTTGACCAATGACCATATAATGAAGGCACCGACAGCCTCATGGCTTGTGCCGTTCCATAATTACTTCTGTATGGTATCAAACAGCCTACTCATCTGATACATCTATTAATCGTCGTCGGCAAGTTGTGCGCATTTTCATTACAGGGATCAAACGACAATAGCATGTTAGCACGTGAGAAGCACGCATGGTTCTTAAACCTTTAGGCAAACCAAAACTCCATTTCAGAATGCTCACATTGTATTTAGGAAAACAAAATTCCATTTTTACCCATCTATATTTTTCCCATTGAACTATGGGTACCGAATAACTTTGGCCATCAAGCTGATTTCAAACCTAATTTTTACCGATATGGATGACAAGTGGCCATGAGGACCAACTATGAACTGTTGGTTTTGTTGAAGTGGCACCAACTCAACGTGTAAAAAAATGTAAATATGAGAAAAAATGATGGGCTCACTTGTCGACCTCTCTCTTCCTTCTCTCCTATCCCCACGCTATACCACTCTCCCGCTCAGTGTCTCCCTCCCTCTCGTCTTTCTCCCTCAGGTCTACCTTGTGTTAGTGTAACTACTTAGACTATCCAATTTATAATTAACTTAGAGGCGAAATGACCTCTAGCCTAGTGCTTAGAGAACCTAAGTAGCATCTAGCAGGTTTAGATTCAACTCCTCGTGGAAGTGAATTAGAGGATCTGGAATAAAAAAATATAAAAAAAATATGTTGAGGCTTCCCCTAGCAACCTTGCACCGTGGCTCATGCATGATGGGTCTAAAAGGGACATCATCCGCCATCCACCGCAACTCATACTGAGTGCAGCAGCTTTCGTAACTTATACCGCGTGCGTGTTGTAACCCACCGCAAGTCATACCATGTGCCACAACCCAACGCAATTTTGGGTTACCATTTCACTCCAAAATATCAAATCCATCCTAGATCATCGATCCCTGCACGAATCTTTATGCATTGCATGGACGTCTCATTGCAATTCCGTAAAATCGAATGATATATTGCAAACTATTATACCAAAAATCAACTTAAAGATATTCAATATGGTACGAATTAAAGTACAAAATGGCACATCACGTGTTGTTGCACTAGATATAGTTTGGCTGGTGTGTGGGCTAGGATCATGATTTTGAGTGGGCTCTTTAGATGAAAAATACTGACACGTGGACTGAAAATAGATGGCCCATCTCTTTTTTGAAATTTATGCAATATACACATATTGTGTCTTTTCGTTGCAGGGATCAAACAAAAGCATGACAGTATGTGAGAAACACACACGGTTCTTAAAATTTTGGGAAAACCAGAACTTCCTTTCAGAATTCTCGCATTATATCCAGAAAAGGTTCATTTTTACCCATTACCGGAGCCTTGTTTTATCGATCCAACTCTAAAACAACATACTTCTGCCATTAAACTAACTTTGGCTATCAAGCTATAGTTTCAAATCTAGTTTTTGACGATGTGGATGACAAGTGACTGTAACGGCCATGTTGAACAGTTGGTTTCGCTAAGGTGAGACCAACCTAACCGATAAAATAAAATATAAAAAATGATAAACCCACTCGTTCGACCTCTGTCTCCCTTCTCTCCTGCCCGCACTATCTTTCTCAGTGTCTCCCTCTCTCACATCTGTTTCTCATGGGATCGGGGCTCGCTTTATTAGTATAATCTATTCAGACTATCCAATTTAGAATGCTCATACAGCAAAAATGCCATACCATGTCCAGCAACCTCACACCGTACCTCATGCATGATGGGTCTAAAAGCGAAACCATCTACCACACGTTGTAGCTCACCGCAACTCATACCACATGCCATAGCCAGCCGCAACTCATACTGTGTGCCGAAGCTCATCATAATTGATACGGTAGGCCGTACACTACTGGAAAACGGACCTTTAGTCCCGGTTGGTAAGGGTCATAGATGCTGAAAATCTAACCGGGACTAACTACTCGAGATAAAGGGGGTCCTTTAGTCCCGGGTCAATTCACCCGGCACTAAAGGTCCCCTTTAGTCCCGTTGGCGTTACCAACCAGGACTAATTTTTTTTAAAAAAAAAAGCCACCCGCACCAGCCGCCCGCCCACGCTGGAGCCTGGAAGAAAGGGAGAGGAGGAGGAAGAAGAAGAGATAAGGTGGAGAGGCCCTGTGTGGGAGATAAGAAAGGGAGGGGAGGAGATAAGTGGAGAGAAAGAGGGAGGCGATGAGATTTTGTCTCGGTTGGAAATTCCAACAAGGACAAAAGACCCTCCTTGTCCCAGTTGCAATTTTCAACCGGGACAAAAGGTTTAGTTCTGGTTGAAATTACCAACCGGGATAGGGGGGCTTTTGTCCCAGTTGGAATTTCCAATCGGGACAAAGGGGGGCGTTGATGCTAGATTTTTTAGCCATTACAACCGGGACTAAAGGGGGAGGCTTTAGTCCCGGTTGGTCTTTACAACCGAGACTAAAGCCCCTCCCATTGGTGTCCTTCAGTGTCTCATTTTTTGACTTGGGACTAAAAGCACTTTAGTTCCGAGTCTAAAATCAACCGGTACAAAAACACTAAGATGGAAGGTCAGTTCTCTAGTAGTGGTAGATGACCACAACTCACAATGCCTATCGGAGCCCACCACAACTCATACCGTGTATCACAGTCCACTGCAACTCATACCGCATGATATAGCCATGTAACTCGTACAACGTGTTGTAGCCCACTTGACTTCTACCACGTGCTCATACTGCTGGCGCAACCCGCTGCAATTTGGGATAGCGTTTCACACCAAACCAAATCAATCCTAAACCATTGATCCAAAATGTGAGCCCATCTCTTTGTGCATGACATCTAAGTCACATGGAACATGGCATGACGTGGTGTTCCATATCCACGAGATCGTCGTTCCGGATCGAGGAACGGGTCAATACTAGACGTCCTCTAGATCGACATCAGGTATGGTACTCGATCATCCCGAAGTCATTCTCCTCATCGGTGCTGAGTACCACTGGAGAGAAGAGAAGGGCGACAACTTGATAATCCTAAGTGTGTGTTGACGATTAATGGTGAGGAATTTCAGGTGGTGGCGGCGGTTACTATCTGACATAGGGAAGGATTAGAAGAAGTCGTGTTGGATTGAGTGAGTCTATAAATGACATCCTATTTTCTTGTTTTCCTCCGTAACTTGTTTTTACTTATGTGAAATTGATTCCTAATTTGCGGACGGTGAAAGATTGAACTTGAATTTTTAAAAGATATGTCTAGATCATTGCTTGAGCCATCCTAAGATTTCATCTGCATCTACTATCCCAAGTCTCGAACCATCATCTTAAATAGGTATATTCTCTCGCACCGAATCGATTTATGTTCCGCGTACCCATTTTTCGACTGCATCGTACTGAGAACCTCGTGACAGTGTGACACTGCAATATTCTCTCGCACCGAATCGATTTATGTTCCGTGTACCCATTTTTCGACTGCGTCTTACCGAGAACCTCGTGACAGTGTAACCCTGCATCGCATGACTTTTGTCTAATGTTCCACGCAGACGCAGTGCCGGAGCACACAACCCCTCAACGCTGCAACTGCAAGAGGGGCTGCTTGCATGCCCTGCTGCGCAGCGCTTTCATAGCACCGAAGAAACCCGTCCTGAAAAACACTTTATTTTTCGGGGGCACAACATCTCAGCACCTCCAGTCTTCGAGTCCTCGTTGTGCCTTGATCTCCTCGGCGTCCATGGCTCCTGTGCGGGGTGCCAAGAAGAGGAAGCGGCCGGAGAAGCCTGCGCCGGCGCCGGCTCCAAGGTTGCCGCTGCCGCCGTTGCCGGATGGCAGCGATTGGTGGGGCGTCTTCTATCGCAGGGTTGCAGGTCGCCTCTCCTCTCCCTCCCCTCCTTCCTCGCCTGCATCGCTGTGCTCTTTAGAGTTTAACCATATGCGCCTACTTGCTCCTTTTGTTGCGATAAGCTTGATCACCGTCGCATGTAGGAAAGTATGTAGTAATGCGCGTGTGCCCCCAAAGATTGAGATAGTTCGTGGGTGGATCTGGAGGGAGTTGGAATTGCAGTCTGTGAGCGTCGATGTGTAGCTTAATCGGTTGATTGCGCGAGATGGGCTTTGAGGATGCCGGTGCGTAGGGCCTTGATGCATTGGAATGGTGCGTTGTGGATTGAGAGCTTGGAACCGTGGCTGCTGACGCGATTGCTCGTGGCTTTTGTGGCATCCTTTCAGTAGAGCATATTTTGGGAATTTAGCGTTTGGTTTCAATTTCTTTCTGTTTGGTGATGTTTGTCCTGGAATCCAGATCTGTAAACCCGCCGCAATCACAATTCGAGCAGAAGCTGAATTTACGCGGCGGCTGTTTTTGCGCACTTGTGTTGATTTGATCCAGAACCAGCTGTGGTGGAAGCTGATTCTCGATTTGGCGGTCGATGATTTTCGCAAAAAAGCCTTGAAAATTTTCCTTTCCGAAGAGGGGCGTTATGTTTTCCTTTCCGAAGTGGAGTGTTATGTTCCTTAAGCTAAGAGGGGTAAGGAATGTCTGAATCCTGTAATTCTTTGATCTCGATGGACTGTTGACTGAACATTCTAACAGTGATTTTGGGGTTTGAAACTGTATCACTATTTCTGTGCTATCGAGAAAATATTGCAGATGTTTTGTTATGACTTACGAGTAGGTTCTCCCGATTAGCCGGTCACATGTTTACAGGCTTAAAAAATCTTAGGAAACTGAAAGCCTGTTGTAAATATTAGTGGTATGATTGTTACTGGTGGTTCGTTGTTGTTTTTGCTGAAGTTTGGGTATGTTTTGTGAAGTGGCAATTTCTGAGTCAATTAGTTTTGTTTATACAAGCATTTGAGAGCTCGAGTTCTTTAGTACTATCACGAGTGTTGTAGTTTGTGAACGTGCAGTTACTTGACATCATTCACAAGAACTTTGGAACTTAATGTATTGTGAGTGCAATATGATAGTTTCAAGATTCGCTTGCCCTATTCATTGGAATGTATCCTTAGTTTTGATGTGACTTAGTCAAGTTCAGAGGTCAATTGTGGCAACCACAAGAAGTTTGTCTAGAATGATGTGCTTTATTTTTGAAGAAAATTTTTGGAGATCACAATTCTTTTTTTTTCCTAGAATATGCAGGAGGATACATACCACAATTCCACAGATGTTAGATCTTATTCTGACTCGTAAACTGATACTAATCAGTGGGAGCTGAGAATCCTTACTACACCCTGCAAACCTATCTACTCATTCATTGTTCGAATCTTTTTTTCGAACACATGCCAGGCATTAGTGAGGGTAGTAAAATGGCCTCATCAACTACAAAATCTGATCCTGAAACTCAAAATTTAAAGCTTGTTGAATGAATATGTCGAGGATTAAACCTAAAACTGTACCCTAAGATTTTTTGTTCCAAGGCGTGCATATCTCCTGCATGTTCTTGGGAAAAAATATGAAAAGAAATTTTACCCTCAAATTCACACACTTATCTGGATATGTATGTCTTGAGCGCAATTTATCTGCCTTGAGCATTTGGTTTTGTTGGACAATGCTGCACGCATCTATGCTATATTGTTTGTAAAGGGTTACATTTTAGATTGCTTATAGTTACATAGCCATTATCATTTGTGTCAGTCTAGTTGTAAAGAATGTTGTGCCTATTATTTTTCTGATAGATATCCTTTTCTCAAAATTTTAAATTATTCACCTTCCATAGATAGAGCCCTCATGTTCCTGGTGCATAACATATGTATGCTGTATTTGCCAAGTAACAACACTACATCCTCACAACACTACATCCTCTCTTTTTTTTGTTGCCACAGGACATTCCTCTTTTCCAAGAGAATACCAGACCATAGAGTCTGTCCTCAAGATGTCAAGAAAGACCTTCGACTATATCTGCTCGCTTGTTAAGAAGGATCTGACAACGAAGACATATGGTTTCAGAAACTTCAGGTTTAGTGACAAGACGATCCTAGATGTGGAGGACCAGGTCGCGGTGGCTCTGATGAGGCTGACAACAGGGGAGTCACTGCAGAACATAGGAGTATGGTTTGGCATGAATCACTCGGCTATCTCAAACATCACATGGCGGTTCATCGAATCCATGGAGGAGCGTGCCATCTGTCACCTGAAGTGGCCTAGCCCTGATGAGATGGCAACCATCAAGGCGAGATTTGAGAAGATTTATGGCCTCCCAAACTGCTGCGGTGCCATTGACACCACACACATCCTCATGTGTTCCTCAGCTCAGCCCAACAGCAAGGTCTGGCTGGACATTGAGAATAAAAACAGCATGGTGCTGCAGGCCGTTGTCGACACTGACATGAGGTTTAGAGACATTGTCAGTGGCTGGCCTGGGAGCATGGATGACTCGTGCATCCTGCGCACTTCAGGCTTGTACAGGCTGTGCGAGAAAGGTGTCAGGCTAGATGGGCAAATGGAGCTCCCTGGAGGTTCAGCGGTCAGGGAATACATCGTTGGAGACTCAAGCTACCCTCTACTTTCCTGGCTGATGACCCCATACCAAGGACAGGGTCTTCCTGCAGCCAAGGTGGAATTCAACAAGCGGCACATGGCGGCCACGAAGGTGGTGCAGACTGCATTGGCGACGCTCAAGGGAAGGTGGCGGGTTATCCAGGGAGAGCTGTGGAGGCCTGACAAGCACCGGCTTCCAAGGATCATCTTCGTCTGCTGCTTGATCACCAACATCATCATCGACATGGAAGGCACTCCAAGCAAAGAGATGCTGGTTTCAGGCAATCATGACCATGGCTACAAGCAGCAGTTCAGCAACGTCGCAGATGACAATGCAGTCAAGCAGAGAGATGACCTTTCACAGCATGTCACCGCCGGCGAGTAGTCACCGTGAGCTTCCTAATTTTCATGTGCCTTTTGCACCCCCATTTATATAGAACAATGGATACAAAATTGTAAGTTGAATTTTGGCAGATTCTGATAATGTTGGTTGCGGCGAGACAGTAGAGAGTTGAAGACTGGTCCTAATTCGTTAAGGTAGGACGTGCCAAGTTATCTCCATAAGCATGCTATTTTCCCGTTGTCAAACAGCAAAATGTTAAACAAAATGACCAGGAACTGAACCAACCATAATTGGAAGAATCATGTTACACAACTTCGAAGGCTTCCAAAACTGAACAGCTAGAGAATGTTGGAAGTAACTTGACATTTTACACATCAATAGATTTCAGTAAATTCCATTCTCAAATGCTAAAAAAATGTATTATATCATTAAAACATAGCTATAGGATGATACTCCATCTTCACCCCAAAATGGAAAGCACAGCATCACATGAGAAGAGACTTAGCCAAGTGCTCTCTTGCTTGCGTTAGGGCATTGACTAAAGTCTGCACGAAAAAGTGATAGCCAGTAAGTCAAAAGCAACCAGTTTACTTCAGTTCAAAATTATAGTAGATGCAGCTGCAGCCTACCTGCTCAGCTGATGAAGCACTCTCCAATCCATGACCCGTCACCTTTTCAGCTATCTCTCTTCCTTCTGTTTCAAGTACAATCCTGTGCAACCATTCAAGACAGTCAAGTATAATAATGGAGCAAATAATTACAAGCTGCTTACAGAGCTGTTATCCATATATCTAAACCTTGACAAAGAATTATCATTTCACTTTCATATTTCAGATATAATTGCGGTTGCATAGGTCACATTGAGGTAGAGCACAAGGTTGTGGTAGCTGCAGCAAATGGTTCAAGACCTCAAACTCCTTAAAATCTGATATATACAATTCCCCATGTAGATACTAATTTTGTTCCATTTCACAACAAACAATGGGAAAAGGATGTGTGTTTTGTTAACGGCTTTAGCAGACAAAAAAGCCATTGTTTCACGTATCAAATTGTGCCATCCCACTAGAGGCATGGTTGGGGATACATAACACCAGATTACTAAACCTTATATCCAGTGAATGCAACCATTTATAAAGTAGAGGCTGAGTAGAGCTCTGTTGCCATCGCCCCACTCCAAAAAGTCAAATACAGGGGAGATGACAGGGTGATTTCAAAGCAATGGAATGATAATAAATGTACACAATACAGGGAACGAGAAAAGAACCCTTAATATCATGTAGTAAGATAAGGCTTTACCCTCCATCAACAATTTCATCGAGGCATAATAGGATCAGGTCCAGATTCTCGAGTGCTGTTCTTTTGTCAACCATGTTTCTGAAACCACCAAGATTGGGACCACATTCATATGTAATCAGCATTAACATAAGAGCATGTAACAGAACAAACAGTGGTTGAAAAGATAAACTTTAATAGAGAGAAAATAACTTGAGAAGTCGATCAACAGCATCAGAGAATCCCTGAAGAACTGATGCTAAAATAAGCTCATTCTCCTCTTCTCCTCCAGTAACAAAAAAGTGCAGGTCTTGGATGAACTTGTACACCACAATTTGACCGTCAAACATTACAATCTCAGCTGTTAAAGAGAAACAAATAAAATATGACATACTTGAATAAACAGACAAGCAATTTCAGACAGCTGAATTGACATGTTTAAGGAGAAATTAAGTCCAGCGAGATGTTTCAACCAAGCTCATTTTTCAGATTGGTGGTGTGAGTAGGATGTAGTACAATCAGCATTTCAAGTTTCAACAGAGGTTAAAAGAGGATAACAAGAGAGGGCATGAAAAATATATAGATGATTTGTAATTTGATACATAAGCCGTGTGAAAGAAGCAAATCAATAATATTACGGGAATAAAATGGCATGGCCACCACAAATTAACAAGTTCCTGAGCAAAAGAATAAGAAAACAAGAATAGTGTTAACATTGAAGAATTGGCTCTACCACTCTTCAGGATATATAACACATCCCCAAGAATGCAGAAAGTCATATTCCATTGGAGTCATTAACTGCGTATAGCAATTGTCAATCAATCAATGATATATATATAGGATAGAGTAGAACAATTACATATATCAGATTCATAAGGTCATTATCAGACGCACCCGTGACACAATAACCCTGTCATCATTAGTATAAAACAGCTCCTTCCGTATAAGGGAATCAGATGCAAATTACCTTCCGTTCCAGCGTTAGCTTTCTGGGTTTTCGCGAAGACCGACTTCTCGAAGGCCAACTTCGCCGAGAGCGTGGGCCAGTCATCGCTGTAGTACTTCACGGCAACGCGCTTCCCCTCAGAGTCCAGCAATAGGATGTTCTTCACCGACGGGCAGGTCTCCTGCACCAACAAAGGTTCAACCATATTAGGCTATTACCGTCGACGACCAACAAATCGAGGCCACCACCATCCGAAGCCGCAGATCCCATCATGCTTGCAGCAAAGAGAAAGAAGACTAATCCAATCCGGTGACACGAGAGAGGGGAGAACGAGGTAGCACGCCACAAAGTCTGGATCTCTGCGGAGGCATCGTCAGACGACACCGCCCAGGCCCCGGTGCCGAAGCGACGGATCGGGGCAGATCAAGAAACCGGCAGGTCCCGCGAGCGCGATAGCGCTAAAGCGAGAGAGAGAGAGAGAGAGAGAGAGAGAGAGAGAGAGAGAGCGGAGGAGGATGAGGGCGGGAGATGCGGTCACCTACCATCGCGAGAGGCGGACGGGTTCGCCGGTGGGGTGGGTGGGAGGAGAGGGCGACGGTGGTCGGGGTAGCCGGCGGTAGCACAGCGCTAAACGGTGTGGGCGACGCCGTGCGGACGACTGAGGCGGACGAAACGGAAAGAGCCGTGCCGCGGCTGTAGTACTAGTAGGCTACGTTGGGCCTGCGGGTCCAGCCCAATCTGTCTCTTGTGGTGTCATTCATACTGGGCCGACATGAATTTTGGGCCTTGTGTCGATGATTTTCTCCAAGAGCGTGGGCCTTTTTGTGTTGGCGGCCTCACTTTCCCGCGGCCCCCGGCCCAACGTGCGTGCCCGCGCAGACTCACCAGATCCGCCCCGTTGTCACTTACCTTACCACCGGATCTGCAAATAGGCACGAAGTAGTTTGATTTAGGTTGTATTTTATCCACTTAACGACTAAATCCATTTTCTGTGCATGGTAAGGCCGCCTAATCCCTTTGGATCCAACTGTCCAAGCATAGTGTACATCAAGCTGGTCTATGCTGGTGAGCTGGACTGAAAGATACCCTCACCCCACCTGCTCTCCAGTGTCTCGTTATCTCGAAGAAGAAAAGAAAACGGCTTGTTCGTTTGGCACATGCAGCGACCACATGCCCACATGCGTGATTCTCTTCATTTCTAATTGGTCTGGCTTCTTGTTAAGTTGATACTTGCTGATAGCTTGTTCGTGCTCATTGTCCTCATCTGTTCTCCCTTCATCGATATGGGAGTCAGCTGCATCTTGACTGTGTAGTATAGTGTACACACAGTGATAGCTAATTAACAGTAAGCTACCAGTAACATAGTGTTGATCATCTGGAGCTGGAAGGTACTATATATATGGCATTATGGGTTTGGACACTCCACAATCTCGTAGATAGGCTGTTTACAATGAAAACTTCTATTTTCGAGACCATTGAAATGGGACATTGGATGAGGAAGAAATCGTCCACTGATAATTAAAGTATCGTATGCCCTGCGTGATATTACTCTGAAGAATGGAGAGGAGCTCTATGGAGAAGATCATCGCACCATATGCTTGATTTCATGTTGAGTTGATTCTAGTAGTCCGACGTCAATCCCGGAGCGCTGAAGAAGCTCCTAAACTAGACTCACATGAACCTGCTAAGTATCCATTCAACCTGCCAGTAGACCATAAGAGCTGGGGGCAAGAAATTCAATGAAGTTATCAATATGCTGATTCAGCAAGCCAAGCATTTTTTTTTGATAAAGAGCAAGCCAAGCATTGGAGTAGGTATTCGAATTTCGCTATAAGAGAAGTGATCTTTCTCGATAGTTCTTTATATGAGTAGCTAACAGTTTGAGTGACTTTTAGTATTTCTTTTTGGGTGACTGACATTTATTTTATCTCTAGTGTAATTTGTATCTTTTCCAATAAATGTTACCAAATAATCAACAAATTAATTGCCAATAAACCCATCATATTGCCTACGATTTTGGTAAATAATTACCCAAAATAGTAAAAACCGTTGGTCAGTTGCGAACATACCGTTGGGAAAAATTAGAAATTCTGTAGTGTGTTACCTAAGCTGAATAACCAAATCAATGTAGGGTTGGTGAACAGTTGCCGATCGCGGAAATGGATGGAGAGTTGGGGCTGGATCTCGACACAAAGGCTGATCGATCCTTTATTCATGGATGGAGAAGTGGGATGGGGTGAGGGATTTGGAGGACACATTCTCCATTTGTTACACAAATGCAGACAGAATATAGTAGATGGAATGACCAGAGACTAAATCAATCTAATACATGAGTAGCATGCACGAGCAGTAGCAATGAAATACATACGATTCATACAGGATGCATATTATTTGCCATTTTTCGGGCTTTCCATTCAGCCTTGCTGGTTTTCCTGGCAACAAACAGGCCGATATGTTCAGCCATGAGCCACACGATGGTTGTCAACTCGCCGCCATGGCTCAGCTGCTTTGCATGGGACTCCTTGTTGCAACGGTAGCTCGCGTAGAAGAGCATGTCCACCCACACCTCGAGGATGAATTGCAGCATGTCCACTTTCACCTTACCCGATGTTTCCCGGTGGATCAGTTTCTCGGCTAGTAGAAGTCCTTTGAAGAGATACGGGTTGAAGGTGGCGCCAGAGTCCCAATCTTTGTATAGGATGTTGACAAGCCCCTCCTTCCGTTCCAGGCTGCCGCTGGACATTCGCCGATCATTGTGCAGCTTGAACAATATCCTAACATTATTGCAGAAGCTGAAAGATGAAGACTGCAGGTCGGTGGCCACAGCCCCATGCTTGGACCAAAATCGAGCCAAATCCTCGCAGGTCAGTTCGAACAGCTTGCGCGTAACCAGGCCTGGCAGCATGTCGAGGCGCACCGCGAGGAGATACATCATGTAGTTGGACAGCGTCGTAATCGCATTAGCATACCGTGCTGCCCTGGAGCCTTTTTGAGCCTTGTACTTACCGGACTTGAGGAGGTATATGTCGGTGGCGATGTGCCAGATGAGGATGCCCAGTTGGAGTTCATCGCCAAGGCTCCAACGGAGGTCGGACAAATCCTTGTGTTTCATCAGGACCTGATGACCCCTCTTCGTCCTGAATTGTTTTGCTATCTTCACGAACTCCAGCGCTGCTCCCCTTGTATCACCCACATCCTTTTTCAATTCGCCCCTGAGTTCTACCACCTTCTCCCGCAAACGCCTGAACACCAACTCCTTGACTTCCGGTGGGATCACAAGGGTCCTTGCGTAGGGCTCTACATTACCCCCAAACTCTTGCTCCTTTGCCGGTTGCTCACGGGTGATGAGCTGCAGCATGTTGAGCTGCCCCATGTTGCCCGACCAACTCCGGTGAGCTTGCACCTTGGCGAGCTTACCAAGATATGCGACCGAACCATGGAACTGAGACCACCGGCTAGCACAGAAGGCTTCATGGCGAATCCAACCCTGCGGCAGCCTATGGTGCAACAAAAAGCCGGTCCAGGAAGACCCTAGAGCCCTGAGCAGCGACGCTGTCTCCAAGAGAAAGGTGGCGACCAGCAGGGCGCGGGTGATCACGACGTCCGACTGCTTGTGGCGCCTGGCTTTGTTGCTGAACTCAACCAGAAGTAGTGCGGCCGCAGTGACAAGCGGTGACACGGCCCGGATGCAGTAGCCGTGCCACGTGTGGATCACCGGGGCCTTGGTGTAGAGGAAATCGTACATGAGTGAGAGCTCCATCTCCATCACCTTGCACAGGTTCTTCCAATCGAGCTGGAAGAGGATCTCTTTGGTGTGAGCAGCGTCAGTTGTGTCCGACTCCGTCTCCACGGAAGAATCCACAATGGCGTGTTTGCAGATATGGAACAGGTAGTGAGCACGCATTATGAGGTCGCCGTCGCCGTCTCCACGAGAAACCGCAGGCTTGGGGGAACGGCGGCGGCCGCCTTTTGCGCGCCGGCGCCGCCGCTGCTGGCTCTCGAGGGAACCCCGGACGTTGGCCAAGTTTGCACGGTGTAGCGCCAACGTCTTCTCCACGTACTTGGCCACGCCGGTGAGAAGCATAAGCCAGGCCGCCGGGACCAAGGCCCAGCTCCCGGAGATGGACTTGTAGACGACATACAGGGCTCCCGCCACCCGCAGGACGAGCTCGAGCACGTAACGCCCCGAGAGCTGGTTGTCCTCGATCGAGTTGGTAGGCGGTGATGCTGTCGGGGCCGCCGAGGTGCAGCAGGAAGAAGGGCGCCCAGAACGCGACGAGCCGCCGCTCGCCGGAGGTGCCGCTGACGGAGAGGTGGCCGAGGGCGGTCGTCGCCACGAAGTCGGCGCCCACGTAGAACAGCCAGATGACGCACCGCAAAGAGTCGGAGGCCCCGCGCCAACGGAACCCGGCGGAGAAGGTGAGCACGAGTTGCATGATGAAGCTGACGCCTAGCAGGATCTCCATTGTCCAGCTTCTCCAAAGGTCGGCCAGCGCGTTCCCGAGTAGTATCATCGCATGCCAAACGATGTCCACCACCCATGCGTCTCCCATCATTGTTGCTCTCTATGGTCGATCCAAGAGATGGATCTCTAACTAGTCAAACCAAGGGTAGAACAAAGAGTATGTACGTACAGGGTACAGTGGCACTGTGGCAGCCAGCACTAAACAGATCGAGATTCGTCTCACTATATACATGTAGTTAGCTGGCTACTATAAAAAGGAAAGTGTCGACATGCCAACACGTCTATCCCCACTTATTATTTTTATATTTTTTTAACATAGTGCAAATGCATGAGTACATACATATGCACACGCAACTATATCCCTATAAGCACATTCGAAAGACTAAATCATCAGATTGAGTTCGACGAACTCATCTCGCTATTAACAGGCGCATTGCCTACCACCGAAAAGAACAGTGTCAAATAAATCAAGAAAAATGTGAGTACATGACCTCGAATCTAGGTGTACAGGTTCTATCACAAGAAATCTTATCAGCCGTTATCAATTCGCCTATTATTTTATTGTTGTAACAATCAATTAGTGCGGGTCCAACCTGTTCTTCTAAAAAAATACTTTCTTTTTTTCGAAACTTACACGAATGAGCATCTTCAAGAGACTTACACTAGTACATTTTAAATTGATGAGATCGTTTTACAAGTATCATACCAATAAAAAATAATTAATCATAAAATGCGAGCATTCATTCGAAGTTGAATGTTCAAACCAAGATATCCATAAGTTCCAACTACAAAACACATAGCCAACTAAGCTACCCTCATCTCATGAAAAGGGTCGGATACTCCCTCCGTCATAGAATACAAACTATCTAAGCATTTAAAATTTATCCACAAATACAAGACATTCCGAACATATTTAGATCATTACTCATTTAATTCACCTCGGAGTTAGCAAGATAGATTTGGCATTGGTGGATTAGTTGAAATGATTCCTTTATTTTCTGCAACCATCATTAAAACAACTAGCTTACACAACTTCCCACGTCACTCAAAGGTCCCATGCATCTTTTACCAGTCCCTGATCTGTCCTAAAAACTCTAGAATTTCTTGTATTTCATGATGATTGAGGGAGTACATCTTACTTTTAAAGTATATCAAACTGCCGGGCCATTTGCAGAAGCATAACAGTAGAAACAAGAGGAACTCCAACAGCATTGCCATCTCCCTCTCTTCAAACTAAAATTTGGCAAGTCTATGAGAAAAACGCGGTCCAACAAAGTTGCTATCCGAATGGTCATCACATCCGGCTTGCCAAATGCTCCCCCACACTCTTCAAACCTTGCAAGCGAGTTTGGCTTGCCAGATGTGCAAAATGGAGAGTGCAAGATGAAGAGTCTGTTGTAGTGTGAAATAGAGAGACCGTTGAAGTGGATGGAGAGTGTACATTTCTAGAGAGGAAACTACCTATTGGGATTTGGAGAGTGGAAAATAGATAGTCTGTCGGAATAAGCAACTCAATATAGAGAGGAATCTTTTTGCCAACTTTGTCAGAGAGTTAAATGGAAAGTTGATATACCCACGAGTCCAACTAAGAAAGACATCTTTAAAATGCTGGGTGGTTATAACAACGAGCAGCTTACATTGGCGCTCGGATGACAAACATAATGTTAAAATTTTGATTCATATTCAGTTTCCTATATATCAGGTTTAACACATGAGCCTCAGCGTTTTCTAATGAAGGAAGTTTTATTAAATATAAGATCGATCCTTTTTCAACCAGCCGATACATATGCAGCCATCACAAAAGAAAAGAGAAAGAGAGAGTATGCTTGCTACACAAAGTCTGAAACCCACCAAACCTCCTTACAAGCTGACGCTCTAAAACAACAGAAACCATGCTCGCTACACTAGCACATGTCATCGTCATAGTAAAAAGAGAGAATCCTAATGATTCCTCAAACTCCGCCGTATTCTTCCCAATAGGAAGATGAGAGAGAGAGGGGGTGGTGCACCAAGGAGGACGAGAGGCTTCTTACTCGCTGGATTCGGACGCTCCACCCACCGAGCCGTCACTGCATCTCGGCCTTGCGCCACTGTAGACATGTCACGCCCACTTCGCTCGTCGTAGCCCCGCGTGCCGCAATGTCCCGTCGTAACCCCACGTGCTGCAATGTTTCCTCCTGTCGTACCCACGTGGCTCGCCACGTCTGTGGCCCACCGCTTGACCCCACCCAAGCGCTGCCTCCGACCCTTACCCCACCGTCGATCCTCACTGCCCTAATGAGAGGTGAGCGGAGGGGAAGGGGAGGGGCATCATGGGACTCACCGGCCAGGAGGGAGAGGACGACGGAGAGAGGACAGGGAGATAGGGGAGAAAGAGGGGACAACGCGCCAAGAGGGGGAGGCGATGTGGCGGAGAGATAGAGGGGAGGTGAGATTGCGCAAGAGAGGAGGGAGAAAATGCAGGAGAGGGGGAAGCGCTACGATGGTTTTCTAATCCAAAATTGATTTCACACTAAAGCTACTCTTATAACTCATTTTGTAGTAGTGAATTTTAACACCGGAGCATTAATTAAAGCGACCAACCCGAACCCAATTAGAAAAAACGCCGGGTTGAAGAAAAGCATTGTGCGGCTGACCGGCCGGCGGCCGCGCTTTCACACGGTCTACCTGGCTCGCCTTCGCCGCCAGCCTGACGGATCTCGTTCACCCGTGCCGTGATTTACCACAATCGGCAATCGGGCATATTCGCAGCCGTTGAGGGGGGGATTAATTAGTTCCTAGAGTAAGTGGCATCCAGCGGTTAGGCACTCGTGCACAGCTTCAGTTCACTCGGATTCAGAACTGAAAGCCACGCTTGATGCGTGTCGACGGCCGCTTTCCCAAACGCGCAAAGCTCGTTTAGGCTGCTGCGATGAGAAATGCGCCGCGCAGGAGGCTACCACTACCAGTCACGTACGTGTAGTCGGGGTTGGTAACTTGGTCCGACTGGATCCTGGTCAGAATCGGCATGGATCCGTTTCAAGCAGCTGAACGCGACCTGCTTGCTCAGACCAGGATCTAGATGTGGATGCGTGTCGTGGAGTCTGATCCGTAACATACGAGCGTGAGCGTAAATGCGCCTAGAACCTGCCTGGTTCAAAGAAGTGTGCGCATTAATATTGCTAGCACCACACCTCTCAATTGGTCATGCTCGGATCAAAGAAAACCCACAATGGTTGGTGGACATTGTTCCATCAGTGTTCCCTGCACAGTTGGTCAAATACTATGTTTAGCCGTCCAGACCGGGGAACTTTTAACCACACCAACCCGATCCGATTCAGCCGATCGAGAAAAACGCTGACTAGGCTGCTGAACTTGAACGGGTACGTTCCTGTCGAGCTTGCTTTGTGTTCTTACGCGTGCTGAATCTGAGCTCTGACTTTCCGAGACACGAACGAATTCAGGTCAGGGTCCAGCTCGATCGCTAGCGAGCCACACTCCGGCAAAAGTCCAGTTTCAACTTTCAACCACCAACCTCAAAGGTGTGAAACGCTGAGGCTGAGCCACTCCGTCCGGTTCAACTTCAACCACCTGACGCCAAGCTACCACGACCGCGGCTCGCTCCATGCGTCGCTGTTAGACTGTAACATGTGTGTGCTGTGTTTATTGCGTGAGTGGGCCATGTATAGCAGGCCCAGGCCGGCACATCTCTGGGCGCCGGCCCTAGGTGATTAGGGTTAGGCGCCTGCCCCTATGCAGGCGCCTATATATATGTATTGTATCCCCGTATCCCTAATCAATCTACTAGTTCCACGCAATCCTATTACTTTCATGGTATCATGAGTCCGGGTCACCCCCGATTCATTTTCTTCCGCTTTCTAGCGCGCCTCTCGGCGCTGCCTGCGCGATCCCGCGCCTCCCCTGCGCGCTCCCCGCACCCCGTGCCTCCGCGCGATCCATGGCCGGCTCCTTGCCCGCCTCTCCCGCCACTGCCGTGGCTGCCGTCGATGCCGCGCCCCAGGAGGTCGCTGCCGACGCCGCATGCCTGGACGCCTCTCGCGCCCAGCGTCAGGCCATGCGCAACGCTGCCCTGGCCCGCGCCGCAGCCGCCGAGGCCGCGGCCGCCTCTGCCGCCCGGGACCGCGACGACGCCGAGGCTCGCATCCGCGAGGCCCTGGCACTTGCCGCCGCGGCCCGCCAGGAGGCCAACCCGGCTTCCGACGACGACTCAGTCGTCCACGACGACGCCGACGATAACTCGGACGCCCGCCGCGCTCTACTGATGCATGAAGCCGCAACCCTTCTTCAGCTCCATGCCCAGGCTGCCGCTGTCCAGAATGTTCGCAGCCTCGTCCTTGTTGTCCTCGACTCCGACGGTAACTACTCCCGTTGGCGTGAACAGTTCCTTCTCGCCGTCGGCAAGTACTCGCTGCAGGATCACATCCTCCGCGACCCTCCGGCTGTTCCCTACGCAGATTGGCTTCGCATGGACTGCGTCGTCCGTTCGTGGCTCTACGGCAGCATCGCCACGGACCTCGCCGACATCGTCATGGCCCGTGGCGACCGCGGGGCCACGGCCCGCACCACTTGGCTCGCTATTGAGGCGCAGTTCCTTGGCAACAAGGAGACGCGCATCATCCTCCTCGACGCCAAGTTCCGCAACTTCAAGCAAGGCGACCTCAGCATCACGGAGTACTGCAAGCGCCTGAAGGGTATGGCCGACGGCCTCAGCGACCTCGGGGCACCTGTCGACGACAAGCTCCTCGTCCTCACCCTCGTCGGCGGCCTCAACGACCAGTTCCACGCCGTCGGTCGTGACATCCGTCGCAGCCGCCCCCTGCGCTCCTTCCTGGAGGCTCGCGACGACCTTCTTCTCGAGGAGATGACCATGCCGTCCTCGCCGTCCGAGCCACCGCAGGCCCTTCTCGGGGCCACTGCTGGCCCTTCTCAGCCCCGGCCTCCCGCGCCCCCCAACACCACTCGCGCCGGCAACGGGGGCGGGGGGAGCCGCGGCGGCCGCGATCGTCGCCAACGCGGCGGCCAAGGACGCTCCGGCAGGGGCGGCCAGGGCAAAGGCGCCAGCTCCGGCCAGGGCGTCAAAACCCCTGGTCCTCCTGGCGCAGGCGACGCCCCCCTGGCACGTGGCCGTCCTTTTGGAACCCATGGACTGGGACCATTCAGATGTATCCCGGTCCTGGGCCCTTGCGGTCTGGACCGTTGCACCCCACCCCGCCTCCCTAGGCGGCCCACCTCTGCCCCAGGCCTACCTCGCCCATCACCAGCAGGCCGCCCTCGCCCAGCAGCAACAGGCGTGGCTTGCTCAACAGCAGGCCTGGGCCGCCCCAGTTTCCCCGGCGCAGCAGCAGGCGCCGCCCGGGTTCTACGGCGCCTCTTCGGCCTTGCCCTCCTCCTGGGACCAGCAGTCTCTCGCCTCTACGTTCAGCACCATGACGCTCAACCAACCACAGGCGACTGACTGGTACCTCGACTCCGGTGCTTCCTCCCACATGACATCCGACCCTGGTACCCTCTCCCACTTTTCCCCTTCGCGGTATCCCTCTCCCTCCTCCATTATTGTCGGTGATGGTTCCTTAATTCCTGTCACAGCCACTGGTTCCGCTTGTTTTCCAGGATCATTGTCTCTTAATAACGTTTTAGTTTCTCCTAAACTTATTAAAAACTTGGTCTCTGTTCGCCAGTTTACTTCTGACAATAATTGTTCCATCGAATTTGATCCCGCTGGCTGTTCTGTGAAGGATCTGTCATCCCAGAGAGTGATCGTCAGGTGCAATAGCTCCGGTCCCCTCTACCCGCTTCGATTCCCCGCCGCTCACGCTTTGGCAGCCACCTCCTCCTCCGACGTGTGGCATCATCGCCTCGGGCACCCCGGCTCTGATGTTTAATCTAGAGTTGCTTCTGCTGTTCCTTTGTAATAAAGCTGCCAATACCACTTGTCATGCTTGTCAGCTCGGTCGTCATGTGCGCCTTCCATTTCAGATATCATCATCTCGTGCTCTTCACAAATTTGATTTACTCCACTGTGACCTATGGACGTCCCCTGTTCCTAGTATTTCCGGCTACAAATACTATCTGGTGGTACTTGATGATTGTTCGCACTATTTGTGGACTTTTCCCCTGCGCCTTAAGTCTGACACTTTTGCGACTCTCACCAACTTCTTTTCGCTTGTGCATACTCAGTTTGGCGCCACAGTGAAAGCCGTGCAGTGCGACAACGGTCGCGAGTTCGATAACTCCAGCTCCCGCACCTTCTTCCTCTCCAAGGGGATGCACCTGCGAATGTCCTGCCCCCACACCTCGCCACAGAACGGTCATGCCGAGCGCATGATCCGGAGCATCAACAATGTTGTTCGCTCCCTCCTCTTCCAAGCCAGCATGCCGCCAGCATATTGGGTGGAGGGCCTACACACCGCCACCCATATCCTTAACCTCATGCCGACCAAAACCCTACAGGGTTCCACACCGCACCAGGCCCTCTTCGGCACTCCACCTGACTACGGTCACCTACGGGTTTTCGGTTCCGCCTGCTATCCGAACCTCTCCGCCACGGCACCCCACAAGCTAGCTCCTCGCTCCACTCTCTGTGTTTTCCTTGGTTACTCTGCTCATCATAAGGGATACCGCTGCCTTGACCGTTCCACCAACCGCGTGATAATCTCTCATCACGTGGTGTTTGACGAAACGCAATTTCCCTTCCAGCAGTCCTCACCAGTCTACACTAATGAGTTTAATTTTTTGGAGCTCCCCGAGGTGGTTCCATACAGCATGGCGCCTCCTTTGCTTCCTGAAGGTCCCCCTGTTGGCGTCGACGTCGCCACACTACCGCATGCGGCCGGCATTCCAGCACCACCGGGTGCTCCCTCGGCGCCACCAGCACCGTCCCTAGGCGCCAACGGCGCCCCCGCCTCACCTTCAGACGCTCTAGGCGCCCCCCTGCCGTCGTCCAGCACCTGGCCGGTTGCCCCTGCAGCACCCCTCGGCGACCGGCCAGCCCCGACGACGTCTCCCGGCCATCGGCTGGGCGCTGCCGCCCCTGTCACCCGGTTGGGCAGCCCCTCGCCTGGGCCGTCTGCTCCCGTCTCGGCACCTCAGGAGTCGGTCGACGCCTCTGGACCATTGCTGGTCTATTCCCGTCGGCACCGGCCTCCACCATCGTCGTCACCGCAGCAGCCACCTGCAGCCTCTCTGCCTCCGGGCGCCGTCCCGGTTCGCCCCGTCATCAACACACACTCCATGACGACCCGTGGCAAGATGGGCTTTTGGCAGCCCACCTTGTTCCACTCGTCGTCTCTCTCTCCGGTGCCTCGGTCCTATCGTGGGGCCCTCGCTGATCCTAATTGGCGCCAGGCGATGCATGAAGAATTCGACGCTCTCCTCTCCAACAACACTTGGGACCTCGTTCCTCGGCCCTCAGGCAGCAACATTGTGACCGGAAAGTGGATTTTCAAGCACAAGTTCCATGCTGACGGCTCTCTGGAGCGTTACAAGGCACGCTGGGTCCTTCGCGGCTTCACACAGCGCCCTGGGGTTGACTTCTCCGAGACTTTCAGCCCGGTTGTGAAACCCGCCACCGTCCGCACAGTGCTCTCGTTGGCTCTCTCTTGTCAGTGGCCTATACACCAGCTTGATGTCAAGAATGCTTTCCTGCACGGCACCCTGTCTGAGACGGTCTATTGTGCCCAGCCGACTGGTTTCGAGGACTCCGCTCATCCTGGGTATGTATGCAAGCTGAACCGCTCTCTCTACGGCCTCAAGCAGGCGCCTCGGGCATGGTACAGCCGCTTCTCCACATATTTGCAGCAGCTCGGATTTGTCGAGGCCCGTACGGACACCTCCCTCTTCGTGTTTCACCGTGGCCATGACACTGCCTACCTTCTCCTCTACGTGGATGATATTGTTCTGACCGCCTCCTCGTCGCTCCTCCTGGCCCGTATCATTCAGGACTTGCGCCAGGAGTTTTCGATGAAGGACCTCGGCCAGCTACATCACTTCCTTGGGATGCATGTTCAGCGCTCTGGTAAGGGTCTGCTACTCTCCCAGCGTCAGTTCATGGTGGAGATATTGGATCGTGCAGGTATGACCGATTGCAAGTCCTGTCAGACGCCTGTTGATACCAACCCCAAGCTATCTGACAGTGACGGCAACCTGCTCTCGGCTGCAGCTGCATCCGACTACAGGAGTTTGGCCGGTGCCCTTCAGTACCTGACATTCACCCGCCCGGATATCTCCTATGCTGTCCAGCAGGTTTGTCTCCACATGCACGCGCCGCGCGATTCACATCTCGCGGCCCTGAAGCGTATTCTGCGCTATGTACGCGGCACGCTTCACTTGGGCCTCCTGCTGCGCCCGTCCGTGCAGACCGAGTTTGTGGTGTACTCTGATGCGGACTGGGCAGGCTGTCCGGACACCCGCAAATCCACATCAGGTTATGCGGTCTTCTTGGGCGACAACTTGGTGTCCTGGTCTTCCAAGCGTCAGAATGCAGTATCCCGTTCCAGTGCCGAGGCAGAATACCGTGCCGTCGCCAACGCCGTCGCTGAGGTCACCTGGTTGCGCCAGCTTCTCCATGAGCTCCGTGTCCCTTTGCGCCGCACAGCTCTGGTTTACTGTGATAACATCAGCACTATGTACATGTCCTCCAACCCCATTCAGCACCAGCGCACCAAACATGTGGAGATTGATCTCCATTTCGTCCGGGAGCGCGTCGCCACCGGTGAAGTCCGCGTCTTGCATGTTCCGACGACATCTCAGTACGCCGACATCTTCACCAAGGGCCTGCCTTCTTCGGTCTTCACGGAGTTCCGGTCCAGTCTGAACGTCCAGGCTACCGACGCTCAGACTGCGGGGGGGTGTTAGACTGTAACATGTGTGTGCTGTGTTTATTGCGTGAGTGGGCCATGTATAGCAGGCCCAGGCCGGCCCATCTCTGGGCGCCGGCCCTAGGTGATTAGGGTTAGGCGCCTGCCCCTATGCAGGCGCCTATATATATGTACTGTATCCCCGTATCCCTAATCAATCTACTAGTTCCACGCAATCCTATTACTTTCAGTCGCGCCCGCCGCGCCGCAAGGACCCGAAACCTCGGCGATCAGATGGCTGCCGACGACGCCCGCGCGCAACAACCTGGCCGCCGTGACGCCCTTCTTTTTCCGATGGAGCTTGAATTAAGGCAGCTTTGCATTGGTGCACTGAGCCTACATGTGCGTTCCTTCGGCCAGTCTTAGTGCACAGTTTCGTTAAACAGTTATCAAGACTGTGAATTAGGTAAATGTGCCTGTTAAGTTTCATGGGGATAAAACTCCTCTCACATATGATGAAACTCATCCTTATCTCTCTTCATAAATACCTTGCAAAGTTAGCAAAATTAGTGATGTGTCATGAAAATTAATGCTCATGGAACTCTTTGTGAAACTTCCACCGAGACTGGACTTATTATCGAGCCCAATTAATCCCTTCAAACACCAGCGTAGAATAGCATACCGCGAGATCTAGAAACTTTTTACACTCGCCGGTCAATTTCCTACTGCTAATGCTGAAGTAAAGCTAGTCGTCATCACGCTATATATGATCGTGCAAGCCGGAAGCCTCCTGGACACCGTTGCGTTGCACGTAGCACTTGCACATCATCGAGCAGCTCGGAGCAGCAAGCTAGGACAGCATATCGATGGAGATCGCTGTGGACACGGCCAGCATCCTCGTGCTCCTCTCGCAGCAGCAGCAGCGGGGCGGCGGCAACCGCTCGGCGGCAACCGCTCGGCGGCGGCAGCAGCGCGAGGACGTCAGGCCTTGCCACGCGCCGACACGTGTTCGCATGCAAGACGTGCGAGCGGCGGTTCCCGACGTTCCAGGCGCTGGGCGAGCACCGCGCCAGCCACAGGCGCCCCAAGCCCTACAACACGGTGGGGACGCGCCGGGCGTCGCCGGAGGCGCACGAGCACGACCAGTGGCGGATCCAGAAACGAGCTCCGCCCCGAACTAACTAATATAAAGCTTAAAATCTTACTAGCCATACACTATTAGATATAACATATTTTTCAAACAGCACAATTCAACCAATAGACTCAAACAATTCAGCAACTATATCTCTCATATCAAGTTCAATCCGTAATCTTTTTTGCTCAACCCGACTCTCTACACTTTCGGCGCTACTCTTTTTAGCATAGTATTTCTCTATTCTAAGTTATGATTACGAAATGTTGCAATTACAAACTAAGACTCAAATACTTCCTGCTCAAATCAATGAAATGACATATTCATTACTTTACATAGAAATAGCATAAATAGACTAGCAGTCGTCGAGCAATTTCAAAAAAAATAGCATACCGAGACTTCAGCAAGGTCCGGCAGCCTGCCAGGCGTGGCCTGGGGCGTGGGGCCGTCGGGCGTGGGCGCGCCGCGCGCCACCCGCGGCAGGCGAGGCGGCAGCCGGCGGGGGCCCTGGGTGGCGGCCGGGCGGCGCGCCCCTAGCGGCGCGCGGGCGGCCGGCGGGCGCTGGCCGCTGGCTCCCTGCCGGCGGGGGCGCGGCAGCGCGGGGCCGTGGGGGGCCAGGGGTGCGGCGCGCGGCCGACGCCCAACGGCAAGCTGGGGCCGGGGGACCCGCCGACGCGGCGCCTGGGAAGCGGCCGGCGGCCTTCAATCCCTGCGAACGGGTCGGGCAGACGGGAGGCGGCCTGGAGGCGGCTGAGTCGGGGACTCGGGGGTGGGCGGACAGGAGGCGGCTAGCGCTAGGGTGACTGGGTGATGGCCTGGCCACCTGGGCCAAGTTGTCTTCGGGGTGGGCTAATGGGCCAAAAAAGTCTTTTTATGCTATTTTTATGAAGGACTTTCCTATTGTTCTTGGGCCTCGCCCCGGGCTGTAGCCCGGGCAACCCGAGGCCTAGATCCGCCCCTGAGCACGACGAGGGCGAGTGCACGGCAGGCGGCTGCTCAGTGTGCGGGCTCAAGTCCGCGGTCGGGCAGGCGTTGGGTGGCCACATGCGGCGGCACAGTGTGAGACACAACTTATACCGGTGGATACGAACACATACTATAGTGGAATTTGTTCAGGATTCACCATACAAGGATAAGAATCTCGCCAGAGTCTCGAGCATAAGCTCGCCACCGCCGCCACAACCGACGTGATCCTAATCAGTTCTTCTCTGGTGCACGCGTCCTCCTTTAACCATTACACGTCGTGCTAGAATGGTCACAACGACTCCCGTTCATGGGCCTAAACTACTTTAGCCAATACGGCCTAGCCAAGTACTTGTTGGGCTTCGGATCTCGTTGAGGACGCCCAGTTCCTTGAGTTGTTTCCGCAGCCTTGATCCTGCTTTCTTCCCCTTCCTCCTTCACAGAATTCGGTGTCACATTCTTGTTCGTGACATCCCCCTCTTCTTGAATAACGGCTTGTCTGCGAGCCATTGCAGATTCCAGCTGAGGTAAGATGTGATCTTCTTCTTCCCAAGTTGCCAGTTCCGCGGGCCAATCGTGCCACTTGACCAGACCCTGCTAGATAGCTCTTCTTCCAATGTTCCTGAGACACCAGTCGAGCATCATTTTTGGTACCTGCATAGATACATCATCTGGAGGTAGAGACGGGCTGCCAGTGGGTATGTTACCTTTGACCTTCTTAAGGAGTGAAACATGGAACACAGGGTGAATTTTGCTTCCAGAAGGCAACTTCAACTTGTAAGCAACCAATCCAATCTTGTTCTCAATCAGATAAGGACCAAAATATTTGAACGAGAGCTTATGACTAGCTCGTGAGCCAACAGAAGTCTGAACATAAGGTTGTAACTTAAGCCAAACCTTCTCTCCAACAGCAAAGGATCTTTCAGTTCTGTGCTTGTCCGCTTGACGTTTCATCCGCTGTTGTGCTCTCAACAACTGTTGCTGTAATAGTTCTGTCATTGTTTGTATTTCCTTTAGCCAGCCCTCCAAGTCTGGTATAGCACAATGTTCCACTCCTTCTATTCCTTCTATTCCAAAGTATCTAGGAGCATGCCCATACAACACTTCAAATGGTGATTTGTTCAAAGCTGAGTGGAAATTGATGTTGTACCAGAATTCAGCCAATGATAACCACTGTGACCATTTGGAAGGACAAGAATGTACAAAATAATGGAGATAAGCTTCCACACTTTGATTTACCCTCTCAGTTTGCCCATCACTTTGAGGATGATATGCAGAACTCATTCTGAGTTCAGTTTTAGACAACTTAAATAATTCTTGCCAAAGTTGACTAGTAAATATTTTATCTCTGTTAGACACCATGGCTTGTGGCATGCCATGTAGTTTATAGACATCATCCGTATATGCTTTAGCCACTTTGAGAGTAGTAAAAGGGTGGACTAACTTATGAAGTGAGAGTATTTTGAGAACTTGTCAACTACTACCAGTATGCAGTTGTAATTAGATGAAGTTGGCAAGCCTTCAATGAAGTCTAGAGTCACTACTTGCCAAGCATGATCAGGTACTTCCAAAGGTTGAAGAAGACCTGGATAAGGCACCCTTTCGACTTTTGCTCGTTGACAAACAGAATAAGACTCAACCCACTCATGTATGTGGTCCTTCATTTGAGGCCAATAGAAGAATCTTTTGATCCTTATATATGTGACCAAGATTTCTGAATGACCACCCATTGGACTTGAATGCAGAACCTTCATAACTTGTTGTATTTCTAGGCTATGACCCAACCATATCCTGTTCTTGTACTTGATAATGCCTTGTGATAGTTTGTACTTGCCTTGATCAGGATTGAGTAAAAGTTGTGTTAATAGCTTTTGAGCTTGTTCATTATCAGCATAACTAGACTGCAAGTCATCCAACCAAACTGGTTGTGCCTTTGATAAAGCCAAGACTTTTGAAGTTTCATCATGTGTAACTCTGGACAGTGCATCAGCAGCATTGTTTGTGGAGCCCTTCTTGTAGGAGATCTTGTATTGTAGACCGAGCAACTTGTTTAAAGCCTTCTGCTGCCATTAGGAATTTAGCCTCTGGTCATCCAGGTGAATTAAGCTTTTCTGATTAGTCTGAATGATGAATTCAGCAGTGGTCATCCAGGTGAATTAAGCTTTTCTGATCAGTCTGAATGATGAATTTAGCAGGTTGTAAATAGCTCCTTCGGTGATCTATAGCCACCAAGATTGCCAAACTCTCTTTTTCATAAGTAGAAAGGCCTTGGCTTTTGGGACCCAGTGCTATGCTAACATAAGCTATTGGATGCCCTCTTTGCTGCAATACTGCTCCAATTCCTTTGTCTGATGCATCAGTTTCCACCACAAAAGTCTTGTTAAAATCAGGAAGAGCTAAGACTGGAGATGAAGTGAGTGCAGATTTCAAAGTTTGAAAGTCCTGTTCAGCTATAGATATCCACACAAATATTTTCTCTTTCTTCAACAGTTCTGTTAGAGGTTTAGCTAACATGCCAAAATTTTTGACAAATCTTCTATAATACGCAGCCAAGCCAAGGAACCCCCTCAATTCCTTCACTGAAGTTGGAACGGGCCAATTCTGGACATCACTGACTTTTCCAGGATTTGTTTCCACACCTTCAGCACTTATAATGTGGTCCAGATATTTGAGCTGTTGTTGGGCAAAACTACATTTAGACAACCTGACTTTAAATTGATGTTCTTTCAACAAGTCAAAGACCATCTTACATGTTGCACGTGCTCTTCATAGCTCTTACTGTATATAAGTATATCATCAATGAAGACTACCACACACTTCCTGAGCAGAGGTGCCAATATGTGGTTCATAATAGCTTGGAATGTAGATGGTGCTCCTGTTAACCCATATGGCATAAGCTTATACTCAAAATGGCCGAAATGTGTTTGAAAAATAGTTTTGTACTGATCTTCTTCATTAACCAATATCTGATGAAAATCAGACCTAAGGTCCAAGGTTGTAAACCATTTTGCTCCATACAACTCCTCAAACAACTCTTCAATGATTGGTAGTGGAAATTTGTTCTTGATAGTGTAGGCATTCAACCTTCTGAAATCTACACACAACCTCCATTCTCCTATTTTCTTTTTGACTAGCAATACAGGGAGGCAAAAGGACTTATACTGGCCTGAATCATGTGATCTTGTAAAAGCTTGGCCACTTGTTGCTCTATTTCATCTTTCTGAGCTGGGGTATATCTATATGGCCTCAATTTGAAAGGTTGGGCTCCAGGCAGCAAGGGAATTGAATGAGTAATATTTCTATTTGGAGGCAGTCCTTTTGGTTCAGCAAAGAGTTCTACATAGTTGTCCACTAACTCTTGCCTTCATTGCTAGGATGTTGTTCAACAGAATTACTTGCAGAACACACCAAATATCATCTTGCTTTTGTATAGCAAATAACTGATCTCCAGTGATATAAAGACAAGGTGTGTTATCTTGTGTTCCCTGTATCCTGACTTTCTTCTCCTTGTAGTGGAAAGACAGCCATTTTTGAGCCTAATGTACCTTCATAGGACTAAAAGTTTCCAGCCAATCCATCCCCAATATAGCATCATAGCATTTCAAGGGAAGTATCTTAAAAGTTGTCAAGAATTGAATCCCTTGAACAAGCCAATTGCAATTCACCACTTTATGTGTACATTGCAGAATACCTCCATCTGCCATGTTGACATCAATAGGTTTCTTCAGTGGTCTCCAGTTTGGTAAAAGTGCAGCAAACTGCTCACTAATGAAATTATGAGAGTTGCTAGAGTCCACCAATACAACAGTCTTATATTGTTGAATAAAGCATTGGAGCTTCATTGTCTTCCCAGAATAAGTTTCATTTACAGCTTGTGCAAAAATTGCCATTAAATCTTCTCATGAATCAGAATCAGATTCACCCAAGGATTGATGTACAGGTTCCTCCTTCTTTGCAATCATTTGCCAAAACTCTTCTACAATATGGAGGGGAACATTCTCAGGACAAGTATGCTGAGGATCCTATTTTGCTCCACACTTGTAGTAGAGTCCCTTGGCCTTCCTATAAGCCATCAGAGCTGACACTCTATCACCTAATGGTTAGGAGATCTCCTATCTTCAGTTGGAAATTGTTCATTTTGCCTTGCTACAGAAGACACACTGCCAGTCCTCTGCACTGACTTGATAGAATTGGGTACTTCTATTCTCCTTCTTTATTTGCTAGGACCTCCCTCTAGCACTTCCTCCTGCAAAATTGCCAAAGAGCTAGCAATATCCAAATCTTTTGGCCTATGAACAAGTACTATTGCCTTAATTTCAATCTTTAAACCATCTACAAATTTACTAGTAACAACAGAGGGATTGAAATAAGGGTCATGAGCCAGCAGTTGGTGAACAAGCTTATCAAAAAGCTCTATGTATTCTGCTACTGACCCTGACTGTTTGATATGAAATAATTGCCTAATAACATGGTTGTGCTGATCCCTCTCAAACCTTCCTAACACAACTTGGCAGAGATTCTCCCAAGTACACTTCTTAAGATCTATTTCTATGGATTGCATCCAAAAATCAGCAGAGCCCCCAAATTCATGGTAGCTAACTTAACCCAATGAGATTTAGGAGTTTCATAGACATCAAAAAAATTCTCACACCTCCTAATCCAGATCTTGGGATTAGTTCCACCAAACCGAGGAAATTCAAGCTGGGGTATGCCATGACTAAAGCTAGGAGCAGGAAGATAACTAACACATCCAACAGAATCAAACCCATGAAAAGGAACATGTGTAACATTGAGGTCTCGATTTGCACCTTTGACCGGAGGTGGCACCAGGGTTGTGACAACCCCAGCACCAACACTCCGGTGCTGAGTTTCGACGCGGTGGTAGTATTGCCCAGACGCCTCTGCATCTCCAATCACCCCTAGATGGGTGGGGGAAGGCGCCTCAACCTTGATCCCTTCATCTGGCTTCTTCTTGGGAGCTCGTGGACGAACAGATCTACCTTCTGCTTGAGATCGTACATAGAATTCTGCAACTCCGTGACCTTGTTCTCCAACTTAGGTTTCCATTCCTTCACTGCACCTTGCTCTTGAGTAAGAAGATCAATGGACTGCTGCATCTCCTCGATCTTGCGATTGGTCTCATCCACCTTTTTTTCCCAACTCCTCCAGCTTCGCCGACACCGTTGCCATGGAATCCGTCGGTACCACCATGGCTCCGACATGAACTTGGAAGCGAGTGAGATGAGAGTGCGTTGGATCCAGAATCGATCAACTCTGAATACCAAATGTGAGACACAACTTATACCGGTGGACACGAACACACACTATAGTGGAATTTGTTCAGGATTCACGATACAAGGATAAGGATCTCGTCGGAGTCTCGAGCCTAAGCTCGCCGCCGCCGCCACAACCGACGTGATCCTAATCAGTTCTCCCCTAGTGCACGCCTCCTCCTTTAACCATTACACCCCGTGCCAGAATGGTCACAACGACTCCCGTTCATGGGCCTAAACTACTTTAGCCACTACGGCCCAGCCAAGTACTTGTTGGGCTTCGAATCCCGTCGAGGACGCCCAGCTCCTTGAGTTGTTACCGCAGCCTTGATCCCGTTTCCTTCCCCTTCCTCCTTTAGAGCATTCGGCGTCACATTCTTGTTCGTGACACACAGACACAGGACCACGGCGGTGGCCGCCGGAACCCTCCGTTCCGGGGACGGGGCGTCGGTGGAGGGTGATGAAGACATCAGCAACGGTTGTGCCAGTGGCATTTGCTTGGACTTGAAGCTGGCAACATCCGAGAACTGCGCCAAGTGCCGGAAGAACGCTAGGCTCGGCGACACAATGCAGGGCGTGCAGAAAAAGTTGATATTGGATTGCTCTCTTTGAGATGTTGCCTTCATCAGATGTATAAGTTGTGTTCGTTTCAATTTTTTCGTATAGTTCAAATTCAAAGTGTATTTGGTTTCATTTCCAAATATATACTCCACGCAATAAGTATCATCATCGAACACGAATATCACTGGTATAAATTCCTCATTCCTCTTTTGTCTCTCGTAAGGTCAGTCTCAATGGACCGTTTCATAATAGTTTCATGAATATTAAAATCTATACCACATCACCAATTTTTGCTTACTTGTCATGATCATTATGAGGAGAGAGGTGTTTTGTAGCCGGTCTCAATGGACGGTTTTTATAGGAGTTTCGTGAACATTAAAATATATACCACACCAGTAATTTTATTTACTTGTCATGATTATTATGATAGGGAGAGTTTCATCAAATGTGGGGTTACACTCATCAAGCAGTGTAAAATCTTGGTAATGCACTTGGTAACTGCATTGGTAACTGCACTGAAACTAGCCTAAGGCTGGTACACAATCCAAGAACCTTTGACCAACGCTTAATCTAAGAAATTTGTTAACTATACTATATAAATTTGGTAACTAGATTCTATTCGACAACATTCCATGAGATCAGTTTTTAAAGAACACTTGATATGATGTCAATTTCATATAGCCATATGAACAACTTAAGACATCTAAGGACAAAGTATGTGACCACGATAGGTCAAACCCCGTGCTTTTAAAGAGGGAATACACCTGACAGCAACAAAAGTACATCAAAGGTGCTTTCCCAAGAAAATAAATTGCAAGGAAAAATACAACGCAACAATGCACGCAGAGCAACACCTTATTCCATGCATTGATCGATAAAATGCAAACCCAACGACATGGATTTCATTCATTACACACTGTAGGGAGGGGGGAGGTTTTTCAATGGACCGAAATCCAGAGTGCAATAGCTCCCGGCAATAGCAATAGCTACGTCAACAGCAAGAGGTGGTTGCTTCAAAGAGGGGAAGCAAACACAAGTACAACCACATCAGTATATCAAAGTGGCTTCTTCAAATTCTTCCTATAACAGCCAAGCGGGAAATAAATAAAGTCAAATAACCAACGACCACAGACATTGTGCTTCGCTTATGAGCCGCAGCAAGCAGATTTCTGGCCAACTGGTGTCTCGGTGGCATCCGGCTTGTTAATCTTGATTGCCTTGTCCTACAGTGCAAGGATAGATTGCTCAGATCATTGGTTGAGATGAAATTTCAAACATAACCAGATGCAATTATCTGTACCTCAGGCTTGGAATCTGTCTCGGCAAGCCTCTGCTTGATGTCACGTGCAATGGAGAAAAACACTTGCTCCACGTTAAGGTTTGTCTTGGCACTCTGCAAAACACAATACTCTGTGAGACCAAAACAACAGTCACTGAAAAGGTTCGATTCAGGCAGAAACTTACAGTTTCAAAGAACTTGATCCCGTACTCATCAGCAAGCGCTTGTCCTTTTGCAGTAGGTACAGCCTGATGTAACAGTTACAGTAAAGTTAAGCATGTAATCAGTGATTTCAAACAAATGATACAGGCTGAAATCAGTGAAATTTTATAGAATACTAGAACAATCAAAAGGAAAAGATGACTTCAGGGATCTCTACCCTTTTGCTCTCATCCATATCTGCCTTATTGCCAACCAATATTTTGTTGACATTATCAGAGGCGTGTTGCTCAATGTTCCGAATCCAGTTTCGGATGTCTGTATGTTAGGTGAGACAATTATCAACAAATGGGTAAATTTGTTCAAAATGGAAGCATTAGGGAATAGAGTGTGTTGGGTAAGAGCGTACTGTTAAAAGAAGACTCATCAGTGACGTCATAAACCAGCAGGATGCCCATAGCTCCTCGGTAGTATGCTGAGATAAAATAATGTTTGCTGGATCAAAATGTTATCATATAACTTCAACGAAGTAGATGATCAGAAATGAAATAAAACACTATACCAGTGGTAATGGTCCGGAAGCGTTCTTGGCCTGCTGTGTCCCAAATCTGTAGCTTGATGCGCTTGCCATCCAACTCTATTGTTCTTATCTTAAAATCAATACTACATAAAACAAGCATTGAAATCAGATTTAAGTACATAACAAATGCCACAATCCCATCTTTGCGGGAAGAGATGATGAACACTTGAACAATCTTCAGGTCCGTAAGCTTTTCGAAGAAAAAAAAATCATGTCACCATAGAGACTTACCCAATTGTGGTAATAAAGCTTGTAGTGAAGGAACCATCGGAGAACCGCAATAGGAGGCAACTCTTGCCGACACCTAGAAACAAGTAAGAAAAGTGTTTGTCAGGCAATTGAGATAACAGAAAACTTAACCAAAGGACATGACACTAGCTGCACAGTAACTTTTCAGTCAAAAACATACCTTCGTATGATAACTGTCCAGATCTATACATGTTATAACAACATAGCTACTAGAGCAAGACTCAGCAATCGGAGTAATTCCAAGGTTATCCCAGGAACCAATGGACCTCAAGCAAATACTAGAAATGCTCTAAACCAATGCATAGAACACAGACTACAGGATGGATAGCCATCATCCTTGTGTAGCAAGAACCACTTAGTTGATCATCAGTAATGCTGAATCAGGTAAAGAGTGAAATATGGATAAAATGGCTCAGATAGAGAACACAACAATGCACCTAGTTTTGTTGAGGCATATTTTGTGGTTTAAGTCCTGCAATAGGTTTTGTAATTTTTTTCTAGTGCCGATAAATTAGTTTCACTGCTCCAACTAACATCCAGCGGCTGCCATTTTCACACGTTATCCACCCTCAAAAGCATGAAACTCTCTGTATTCACTGACAGCAAATTCCATAGACATAATGGTTAAATAGTATGCGCTAACAAGTAAATTATCAAAGAACACAGAGCAGCACACAGCATCACATACAAATGATATTTTATTATATAAATCACCTATATTGAACATATTCTGAAGTAAGATTTTCTAGTCTGTCCGCTCAATGCAAGAATGGGTAAAAGAAACAATTGCTTAACCAGGAAGTATCAACTCAAAACGTCAACCATTGAACAAGTCTACCAACTTAATCTGCAGTGCAAGAGACTTTAGGAGCACATTTCCACAAATTGGACTATTTCCAGTGTGCATCTTCCATGAACCAAACAATTTGCACAGGTGAATGTTCGTCAATGAAGGAAAAACTCACATCAATATCACAAATGAAGTTCATACAAGAAAGAAAAAAAGTCACAGAAAGGCACAATCCATCCTTCCCATCACTGCCCCTCAATTTCGCATCTGAGACTAATGCAGCAAAGCGGCTACTAGATGAAGGAACGGTGAGTTAGGCAGAAAGCAGGAACCAGCAAGCAACATCTCTTCCGCTCTCCACTACAAACTGAACACGGATCAATCGCACGAAAACGGCCACGGGCAGCAGGAGCGAGATCCACATGGCGTGTAAGCCAAACCCAACCCCCGATCCCACGAACGCGAGCGCGCGTACGCACAAATTCATCCATCTACTGAGATATATAGAGGGAGAGATCTAGTGGCACCCACCGCTATCCCCAATGAGGAGCAGCTTAATAAGGTAGTCGTAGTCGGCCCGGGCCCTCGCCGGCGGCGCCGCCATGGCGCTCCTCCTCCTGCCCGGGGCGCAACGCAACCCCCGACCTGCACGCAGAGGGCAAACGAGGAACGCCGCGCCGGTGAGCGACCCGAGGGAATGGCGGCCGGCGACGGACGGCGGGGCGGGGCGAGGGCGGATCGGTGGGCTCACCTACGGGCGTGGGGCGCGGGGATCGAGGAGCGGGCGGTGCCGGATCTGGGGGCTGCGCAGGGGAGGTTGGGGGCGAAGCGAGACGAGACGGGGAGACGGGAAATTTTCCGTGAGGGGTAAAACGAGCACACGGTGGTGGTTTTGATTCGACGGGGCCGGGCGCATGAGCGAGCGAGCGTGTGTTATGATGGGGTCAGGTCGGGTCGGGTCAGGTCACTTGGATTGGAAGACAGGGCTGGGTCTGCCCGTCTGGGTTACTTGCGGCGCTTTGCGATGCTTAACCCGAGGCGCTTAGCCACCGACCGGTGAGCTTAAGCCTGACACCGGATGGTATTCTGCGCTAATGGCGACGCCAAAGTTTTTTTAGTGTGAGGGGAGACCATTCCAGTTTTCAATCAAGAAATAGTACTCGATAGATGCATTGCCTAGGGTATATATGCTCCTAGTAGAATACTACATCCGATTCTTTGACGTTCCCGTTGGCTACTTGCAGGCAAATCACCGTCTGAAACGTTAAATATAATGAATCGGAGGTAGTATTAGCTAGGGGCGGCGAGCGCGATTGCTGGCCGCTGGATCTGTGGCGCGCATTATTTATGAATCATTTGGTGTGTATGGTTTTGTTTGAAGTTAGAAAGCATAAGTATTATGAAAGATAATGTCTTTTCTGAACCAAACATACAAGTATTTTCAAACTTGATGTGTAATCCAAAAGTTTCCTTTTCCGAAGAACCGACGATCATCAATTCAGCTTGTGTACCTAGCAGTCGCCCTTTGTGGTGGATTTGATGGTACAAGTGGTAACAATGTTTTTGCGTGAAAGAAAGGGATAAACGGAAAGCAGACCGGTGGTGTGCTTTCTGTGTTTTCAGGTTTCAGCCTCCCAACATCATCATCCGTGGGGTCACGCAGCCTCCATGCAGCCCCTTCCTTCGGAAACTCCCACTCGTCAGCGGCTTCTCGGTGCAGTTACAGCACGCGAAAGTGGCCCAAGGGATGGGCGGAGCCGGACGGTGCAAGCACTACAGGAAAAAGGGTAACTTGATGGCATTTCAAGCGTGTTGAGGCCCCTATGACCAGGATTCTAAAACTGCGCTGATGGGTAACTCCAGAGTATGAAATTGCTAACCAACCACATGCAGCCATGCAGGCCCGGACAGCACGCACAAGAAGCTCGACCACATGCCTAAAATGGTTGGTGGTATCCAGCAGGGACCAGCACCTTTTGCAACCATTATTTGCCAAAGCAGCTCTAATTGCAGTGCATCCAATGCTCAGTTTTTGTTTTGTATATTATCTATACAGCAAAATGACAGGAGTGCCAGACTCTTTCAGAATGGCAGTACTCTCTGTTTCTACTAGCAAATTGTTGGAAGTAGACTACTGACCTTCGCTTGTTGTTCGCACAAAATTGGGCCATCTATCATTCTATCTTGGCAAAGCCCACAAATCACTCCTCCGCGCCGGGTGGCCGTGCCGTTCCGTGCATCCGGGATTTCGGGGGCTGGCCGCAGCTCCCATGGAAGTCCGATCGGACCGAGGGCCGTCCATTCCTCGCTGGGTGGTCATGGACCATCAGATCTTCCGCAGGGACCGTACCACGTCTCCGTCCACCGCGACGACAGGAACAGGATAACCTCCGCGTCCGCGATGGCCCGCGCCAGCAACGGTGACCCCGTCGCGTCTCCTCCTCCTCTCCTCGCTGCCTGGCACGTCCCGCCTCTGCGTGCACCACCGCCCGGAGGGGCGCGAGCTCTCCTGCTTCGACACCGTCGTGGCGGCCCACGGGGACGCCGCAATCTTCCGCCTGGAGGGCAACTTCGAGGGCCTGACGTGCTACGCGATCGACTTCTTCCTCTACCGGGCTCTCGCTGCTCCCGCGCCACTACTCGATCCAGAAGGAGATCGCGGCCGCGGCGGAGGGCTCCTGGAGGAGAAGTCGCCAGCGACGCATGGGGCGTTTGGTTGCCTGCATCAGCCTTCAGCTAGTTCTGCTGGTGCAAGATTTGTTGTTTGTTTGGTTCGCGTATCTGCTCGGTCAAGCTCCGCGCGTGCGAGATTCCCTCCGCAGCCAGGCTCTACCGGTGCGAGGAAATCGGCCGTTTCTGCTGGACCAGGCTCGCGTGGTGCAGGTAATTAGCCATCTAATGATGTTATTAATACATTATTAGCACATATTAAATGATATTAACATATTTCGATTAATATTAAGAAGTAATAAGATAAACTAAAAGCTTTAAGATAATAGTTTCTCCATAATAAATGCCATTACGTGATTATTTATATATTTTCATCTCATACAACCCGTCCTCGTCCGAGCAACTAAAGAGCTTCTCGGGAGAGCCTGGCCCGTGCGAGCAGGCAACCAAACACCATTCTCTTACATGCAATGGGTCTGGTTCTAGGGAGTCAGGCTGGCTGGTGCGAGCTAGACTCCTCCAGGCAACCAAAAACGTCCATGATGAACAAAAGCGGCATCGGCCTCTTGCTCACCGGTGAGGACGATTCAGGAGGATTCGTTGTGGCGGAGCTCCGTCTTAATCTGAGCAAGCTCGACAGCGGCGACGTGGACGCGCCTCTCTCGAAGGGGAGCGCTAGCTCTTCAGGCTCCGCTGGTGGAGTGGGAAGTGAAGCACGCGAGCGTCCGTGACGGCAAGGCCACGTTCCGTGACATCCGCGGCTGGTGGGAAGCTCACAAAGTCATAAGGTCGTCGTCCCTTACGGCGGCTACCTTTGCTGGGTCGACCTTTGCAAGAGGTGTTGTCTTCTGCGACGTGAATCGTGACAGCCCTGAGCTTGTACCTCCCGTTGCCCATGGGTCACGTATGTCAAGAGATGATCAGGTTTCACAGATCATAGCGATATAGGATATCGTACTGATGATGTTAGCGATATAGGATATCGTACTGATGATGTGAACATGTGTTATGAACATATTGTTGGATAGACCCACTGCGAGACACTGCGAATACATTTGTGCTATCGGTGAGTCTTGTAATGACACATATACTAAAATCCTTAGACCTGAGATCGGCGTAGAGTCCCGGATTGCGGAAGAGCATATTTTGGGGTGCCAAACGCTACCCCATAACTGGGTTGTTATAAAGGTAGCTTTCGCGTCTGTTCTGAAACAAATCACAGGGTCCGTCGAGTCAAGATGGAATCTGCCCCTCCTGCATTAGGGAGAGATACCTCTTGACCCTCTCGATGTGTAGGAACTGAAAGTGCATGGTCATACCATGACTAAAGGTTACTCGGTAAAATAAGTTCTACATGGAGCAGATATGGCTAAGTTGATAAGAGTAGCACTTCACTTGCCTTGTACTTAGCTAGGTTTCGTGTGGTGGAAGGACATACTATTGGCGCATATCAAAGTTATGCAAGATATGATCTTTGTGGACCATCGGGAGTTAGTACGCTTTGCTAGAGGCCAATGCTGACTATTGACTAGAAACAGTTTCTAGTTCATGACTGTTGGTTGCATGAACCTATGGAGTCACACACTTAAGGAGAGAGAACTAAAAAAGGATCAATTGGATTGAGTCCAGGACACTGCAGCAAATAGCCGCCCTGATTGGCTAAGTGCAAGCGGGAGATGATTGGCTAAGTGGAAGCGGGAGACTGTTGAACTTGCCCGTGAGCATCAGGTTCGACCCGCTAGCTAGCCCATGAGGATGGCCCATTAGATGGGTTATAAATCCTAATCAGCGGCCAGAGAGCTAATTAACTCTAATTAGAATTTAGCCACCGTGAGGTTTTGGCCGCCACCCGCCACCACGCCTGGACGTGCTAGCTACCAGGTTGTTGTGCGTGGTTGCCCTGTGTGACTGCTGCGAGTTTCTACGATGTAGCGTATTGTTGAGTGTAGCACATTCTGTCGTGCCGTTCTTCTCTCTGAACATGTGGACTTTCGTAGAGGTACTGCTCGTTTGCGCACTATGTCAAGCTGTACGACTACCTCCTTGACATCGACTATACATCGACTACTCGCGCTTCTTCAAGTCTTCTGTTGCGCTGCGTGACAGGAAGGTATAAGATCCATGATCCTCGACTCGCAAATGATCTTGTGCAAGCATGGTTAATTTTTCATTTGCGCTAGCGTAGCGTTCCACGTTGCCTAATATCAGTATCATAGGTGGTTATACCTTCGATACAAGACGCATGATTTTACGTATGGGTGCACAAACATTCTAGCATTTATACTATATTGATAAATATATGTCATTATAATACTTGATAGTAAAAGAATATTTACATAAGGATGACACTTATTGTATACTTTATCATTCCATCACGAAACTAAGATTTTTAGATGGCTAAGGATCCCAACAACGAGCCGGTCAAGAGCATGACCTATTATCTTTAATATGAGGGGGAAGCCTTATGGCATTTAACCGTACTTCTCTGCCTTTTTTAAAAAATGGTGGAAACTAAATCATTAGGTACTATTTTTTTAATATTTCTTTGTGAAGAAGGGACCTTGAGAAGAAGATGATTAGTGTATCACGATAGAAGCAAAGAAGTGCCACTTCAAATATGGAACATTGATTCTAGCAATGTGTTTTACTTGGTTTCTTGCATTGAAACAACTATGCTCTTATATGATAAGGTTAGCCCACTTCAGATATGAAATACCGATTCTAGCGATGTGTGTGATGTAATTGGTTTCATGCACTGAAGAAACTATACTCTTATAGACAAGGTCATATACTTATAGCTTATACAACTATGCCCTATGTTATAAATAAATATCTTTTGTCTAGAAGCATATTTAAAAGAAAGATTTAAATGATTTTCAACACTAGGAACTACCTCTTAGTGTAGTGTGTAGATGTACGGTACGAATCCATACGCAATGATTCAAATCACGTTCCTTACGATTTACTCATATGTGAGCATTTTAGCGGATTATTGTAGGTTCTCCATGGAGAAGAATGTGTGGCAATGTTCTTGGGCACTTTCACTACAAAAGAAAAAGGGATGGAATCATGTCACATGACTTGGTTGATAAGAAAATCAGACATGTGATGATATACTACTTGTGTATATTGTCCTATATTTAAATGTAGCATGCCAAATTCATGTTCCATTTTTTTTATAGGACCAATGCATAGCATAGCCTTTTAAACACAGAACCGTATGTTAAAATTCTCTAAAGAATTGACTCTTGTTCAGATTCTGAGATTAACGAAATCACCACATACGAGATCGCTGACACGCATGTTATCTACCATTGAAAGAATAATTAGTTATACATGCAAGCATTATATTTGTGATGAGTCGGAGAGTTGAATCCATACGGGTAAGTTCCACTACAATAACCTAATTCTATGCTCAGTTCATGGACCACTAATTTCATCTACTTCCACTAAAAACCAAAGTACTTCAATAAGACACTTCGTTTTGGAAAACCACCAACATGCAGAAATTCAGAACCCATAAGGAATCCAAAAAGGGACAGGAAAATTCCTGCGAGGGAAGATGCTCGTGAGCCAGGCCCGAACACAGCGATCAAACAAGCAATTCAGCACGAATCCTAGAGCACCAATTTTATAAGGTAACATTCATCACTGCACGTTCAATCGCCATACGAGGCAATGCCTCCGGTGGGCACACCGGGCTGCACGGTGGGCAAGCTCTCAGGCATTGGTCCCTCGTGCGGAAACAATGATGAATCTTTGGCTGGTCCTCGCAGCAGTAGCAGGCGTCCGTATTGCAACTGAACTCGAAGCAGAATTTCAGCAAGATCTTGCTCTCGTCTACTGATGGCGTGTCATTGACCGCGATGGCATCTGAAGTCGTGTTGGTAACACTAGATGGTGGGTAGCTTGTCGCATCTCCGGCCTCGATGAATAGCTCGGGATAACCTTTTGAAACATCTGTCCATCTCAGAAAACAACGTATTTTCAGCAAAAATTCAACGAAATTTTTGACCGAAAGACACAAAGATCACATGCATGTGAACTTACAAGGCAACGCCAGGCACCAGAAAAGAACGGCGAGCAAGATGGGCATCGCCTTCGCCTGCAGGCCGCGGCCGCCGATGCACTTCCACGTCTGCGTATTCCTCGATCGATCGAAGTGCGGCGAGAAGTTGGGCGTAAGCAAGAGGGAGAGGCTGGATTCGGCGTGCGGGAGAGATCGATTGGGCGTGAGCAATATATAGGAGGTGACATTTTCATATGTTGCCGCACTAATCGTTTTCTACAAGGAAAGTTTTATTTAAGCGGTCAACGGCTATATTCTCTTTCTTTTCTTTCTTTTTACCCCTCTCGAAACAACGGCTACTCCTACATCCCTCTTCCTCACCAAAATTTCACCGTTGAATCGTGAAGCAGCACCGAGTGTCGTCCGTGCATTACGTGCTGCCGCTGGTCTGGTACGCAGGTACGGTACATTTCCATTTGTAAATTGGCCAAAGCGAGATTGAAATGCAGAGTACAGTCTTGATCGGTTTGGCATGTTCGATGCTCCTGCCCTCAATGGGTGGCGATGGTGGCCGAGGCACCAGAAAATGCTTCCTTCACTAGAAAAATACTCCCTACCGTTCACACAAGCTCATTCCCCCGTAAACTAATTGGAGAGTACCGCTACCAAGAGATACTGAAATTATAACCATACTCCAAGCTAAGTACATTTTATTTCCTCTGTTCCATGTCATATTCAAGTAATAACTGCAAAAATGGTGCATAAACATACATCCCGTGGTCACAGAAGTGGTTAGTAAATGGAGCAAACAGCCAATTAACCTCGCCGGTCTAACAATTAAGAGCAAATCACATCACGGCAATGGCGAAGCAAGGCGCGCAGTCACCGTCATGCGTTTTTCAAGCAACTAGTACATGACTTTATAAGAGCAATTCCAAAGGAATCTGTATCCTACCTCTAATACCTTATTCAGGGAGGAAAAAAAAAGACTCCAACGGCTCCCTAAAATTTTCCCAATTTATTTGCGACGCCAAAATAGAACCTGACACCGCGCATATTTGCGCGACGTCTTTCCTCCCCCAATCGCCCCCTTCCCGCGAGAATGACTCTGTACCACCGGAATGAGCGAACGGGGCATCCCCTCGGTCCCCCGTTACGAGCCGATTGGCTCCATCCCTCATACGACACAAGGAGAGGCCAGCGCGGCGCGAGTTGAAGGCAGGATAGGGCGAGCTCCACGAGCAGCGCAGCCATGGCCAGATGTGGCGAGCTCCACAGGTGGCCAAGGGTGGCGGGGGCGAGAAGGGCCGGCGGGGATGGTGAGCGGGCGGCCAGGGGCTCACGTGCTCCACCACGGGCACGGGCGAGCTCCTCCAACTACGGCACAAACTTCTTTTTTATGAGCTACGCGAGCTCTGGCTATGAACCTAGGGCGAGCTCCACGAGCAGCGCAGCCATGGCTAGATGTGGCGAGCTTCACAGGTGGCCAAGGGCGGCGGGGGCGAGAAGGGCCAGCGGGGATGGTGAGCGGGCGGCCAGGGGCTCACGTGCTCCGCCACGGGCACGGGCGAGCTCCTCCAACTACGGCACGAGCTTCTTTTTTATGAGCTGCGCGAGCTCTAGCTGTGAACCCTGACGAGCTTCTACTCATCTCTTTTCACCTCTTTTCACGGGAATTTTGATGAATTTCCATCCAACCATTGAAGCTCCTCCAATCAAGTACGGGCAATCCAACCATTGAAGCTCCTCCAATCAAGTGCAGGCAAAGCACGAAGCAGAGCTGCAGACCAACATGGTCAAGCACAGGTGCGGGGAAGGATTGGAGGCACGTGGGCTGGCATGGTCAAGCATAGGTGTGGGGGAGGATTGAAGGCACGTGCGGATCAACGAGTTCTTCTTCAGCTAGAGGAAGAAGAAGAAAGAGGTCAAGCACAGGTGCGGGGAAGGATTGGAGGCGCGTGCGCTAGCATGATCAAGCATAGGTGCAGGGGAGGCCTTCAGGATTGAAGGCATGTGCGGATCAACAAGTTCTTCTTCGACCAGAGGAAGAAGAAGAAAGAATGATACGGGGACGAGAAGAGGGCAGGAAGGCGCCAAGCTAGGCCAATTACGATTATGTAACCTGTTTTAAAATATTTTAAAATATTGAAGACAGGTTATTAGCGATCTACAGCGATCTACTATGGGTTGATATATTTTTGGAGGAAAAACTTTTTGAAAGAGTCCCAAAACATAGTTTTGGGGAAGAACTTTTTAGAAAACTCTTAAAAGCAGATCCTTTTTGTTTCTTGTTTCCCTCCAAGATCAAGAGGCAGATCCTCTTTGTTTCCCTCCAAGTTTGGAGGAAGTTTGTTTCCCTCCAAGATTATATAAACTGGGACCACTAGGGGACCAAAGCTACCCAAGGCTAAGATTATTTGTGGTTCTAAAATAATATTTTACCATGACCCATAATCCAACTTATATAATCTAGGTAGATTATAATCCCAAACAAACAACTTATATAATCTAGGTAGATTATAATCCCAAACAAACAGGACCAAACCATACAAATGCACGATATTGGAGATTGTACAGAATTAAAGGTGGCGGTTAAGGAAAATGACAGTTCCATTTGCAACTCCCAGACCAGATAATGCATCTGAATTCTGAATCAGTGGCTTAAATAAGACCAATCACAAATGCAGAACAGCAAGATAGGCAATATCAAATTAGCGACCACTTATATATAATGATGTGAATGCTGACAAAAATCATTCCAGAATTCCAATTCACAAACTGTTAACAACGCACTATCCACTCATGATATATTAACATAACTATCACAAACTAAAATTGCAATGCATTTCGACATAACTATAATGATCAACAACATGTCTACATAAATACATAGTATAACAAAACGTAGCATATTTACTGCCACAGTATTGCATCAAAGGGGTTTAAATGGCTTTCTACGTTTCTTATGTGTGCATTAGTCATGTGCATTAGTCATTCGGATTTTAATCTGTTACAACTTACACTGTTAGAACATGATTTACCAAAATGCAGTCTGACTACACTTATTTTGGGTTTTCTACTGTTAATCTGAGCTTTGTCAAACGAAGGAAGATAAGAGTTTCCCATAGAAACATATAATTGTGAGCTAGGGGAAACAGGTTCCAGTGTTTCACTTGTTCTAAATGCAGTTTACCCAACTTCTTTTTTTTTCTTATCCTAAAGATCCAACCAAGTGACCAACTATCATCAATGAAAATGATATAAATATAAAATTCAAATCTAGTAAGAAACACCAAACCAGGATCATCAAACTTAAGGATAACATTTTCAATGCAATGTAAAAACTATCAATTACAGAAATTAAAAAAAAAGTTACACATATAGATAACCATGTCATGCCATCCACTGCGCCCAAATTCAATTATCAATTAGTCAAAGAAAAACCATAACACGGGATTTATAATTCGGACATGCAACTCCAGCAATTAAATGACAACCAAACTATTACAATACTCGAGGAAAATATTATTACCGAATGCAAACATTAAGAAGAGATAGCATACAAAACAAAATCACAATAACCGACAATTCAGATGACAACAAAAAAAACATGGCATTCAAGCATTGCCCCATCAAGTAAGTGAATACCATCTTGAAAGCTAACTAATCATGCAAGTATATATGGAAGTACACAAATTTGGAACTTGGAAGCCAACACACTACCAATAGAAAAATGAAACTGAGCTGAAAACCCTAAAATTCCGTATTCCTGGACTGAACATAAAAACATGGCTTGTTGATATGCTTAATCTTATTGCAGTAATTCAGTCTGCCCACTTTTACATACTGGAAAATGCAGAAACCACGTGTTGCACAAAACAAAACATAAATTCAATTTCACACTTCTTATATGCCTCTGCAACAAATTGCAGAACATTATCAAGTAACAATTCTTAAATACATTGCTATAATCTACCAAAGGAATCACAGTTCAAAACAGGAAGATCTACAAGCATAATACCCAGATACCATATTTCAGAGTCAAGATTTGGAATGAACTTTGTTGGATATCATATTCCATCAACGGCAATAGGGGTGTACAAAGCCCACGATGTATCTGAATTCATCATTGATCAACTAGCAGAAATGTCAATAGAAGGCAAACCCCTATCCGTTTGACCATAACCCCACATAATCTTTTTCAGCCATCCCTTAAATTGGGTCTTAGTATCATTGATCAGCTAACAGAAATGTCGACAGCCACTATTCAATTGATGTTAACATCAGACAGCATTTTGCAACCATCACCTTGCGTTGACATACAACGAAACCAAACCGTAGCCTACTTATTTAGGGTACAAAACAAACCATAACCTTTATAAGTTCAAACTTTAACAGAGCTGGTAAGAAACAGCACTCTCTGCAAACAAAATAACACCCTACAGTTTCTATGACCAATTAATCAGACGCAACCACATAAACATAAGAACAGTCACCAATTAGCACAAACGGAACCAGATAAACATAATCATGGTCCCAAAACCACATCCAGACAATCAAGCACAGAATGAAGGCCCATAATTTTACACATCTTCACAATCTTATTACAAACAGCACCTAATGATTCACAGTTCCCACCCCTCCACTGCCCTTCAGAGTTCACACACACTCCTTCGAACCTAAACAAGTGTTCTTCAGATCGGACCCTAGACCAGTGTCAACCTACACAGTGCATGCTGATTGAGCGAAAGGCACTCAGTTACACACAAACAACCACGACAAGCAGCAAAGATCATGACGACGACGACAGCTAGGAAGGAGCATTTCAGTTCAGAGCGGACAGGGAGAGAGCGAGAGACAGGGCACCACCATCCGCTCGGGGCCTACGCGGCGGCCGCCTTCTTGGGCGACTTGGTGGCGGCCTTCTTGGGCGACTTCTTCTCCTTACCTTCCTTGCCTTCCTTGGCGGCGGCAGAGGCGGTCTTCTTGGGGAGGAGCACGGGGTTGATGTTGGGCAGCACCCCGCCGTGCGCGATGGTGACGCCGGCCAGCAGCTTCCCGAGCTCCTCGTCGTTGCGGATCGCCAGCAGCACGTGCCGCGGGATGATCCGGTTCTTCTTGTTGTCCCGCGCCGCGTTCCCCGCGAGCTCGAGGACCTAAAAAGGAAGGGACGAAACGAGACGAATCAGGGATTCCGCGTCTTCAACGGGGCGGGTAGGGGGGAATGGGTGGGGTCCCACTGACCTCGGCGGCGAGGTACTCGAGGACGGCGGCGAGGTAGACGGGGGCGCCGGTGCCGATGCGCTGAGAGTAGCGGCCCTGCTTGAGGTAGCGGCCGATACGGCCGACGGGGAACTGGAGGCCGGCCTTCACGGAGCGGGAGACCGGCTTCTTCTTGGGGCCGCCGCCGCCGCGACGCCCGGCCGCGCCCTTCTTCGGCACCTTCGCTCCGACATCCATCGCCGATCGAAGCGCGCGCGCTCTCCCCTCTTCCTCCCTCTCTTTCTCTCTCCTCTCTGTCTCCCTCTCTCTCCTGGCGTCACCCTTTTTCGCGTTTCGATTTCTTCGGTTTTTGCTTGCGCCGTGTGTGCTTGTGTTGTGTGCGTTGTTTGTGTTTTCGGTGTTTGTGGAGGAGGGCGGTGCTGCGATCTGGACCGCTGGAGGTACGGGCTCAGTTTATGTGAGCCGTCGGATGGGACTCGGCGATCCGTGGGTGAGGGAAACCAGCCAATGAGAAGAGAGATTGGAGGGGGCGAGAGATCATGATCCATGGCCTACTGGCCTCATGGGTGTTATTGTATTTTTGCCCCTTTCTCTCGTGAAAAAGTACACCTCGACCCTCGATGTTTCTGCGAATTCGATATTTCTTATCTTCAAATTTTTCAATTTTTGCATCGTTGTGGATTTTGCGTGGAACGCAAATATAAATATGAATTCCACTTGAAATGAAAAATGAGGGGGTACGATAAGGTATATTGAGAATTCTTTTGCCCGGCCCCGCGGGCTCGACCCGATCTCGCTGCGATTTGACCCGCCCACGATGATTATGGGACTAGGCATGGTAAGTGAAAATCAAGTTTGAAAAAATTCAGGTTGGTCCAAGCCCACCCAAATAATTTATTTGATTTATTTTCAACTAAAAAAGAGTAGGTAGCTCGGTTAAAAAAATCAGCCCGACAATACCTATGGGACGGTCATGGGTACGAATTCTCAGTCCGAAATGAACTGAATTTTTTTCCCCAGCCGAAGTCCAGCCCAGCCCGAAAAATAGATAAGGCAACACAGCGCACGCTAGGATTTTTTTCTTTAAGGTGACTACACATTATGTCGTTTGCTAATATGTTCGACCTAAATTTGTTTTTTACCAAGTACCTATTTTTTTATATAATTTTTATTTTTGACCCGTTTAATGCTACGAGAAGTCGAACCTGAGCCTACTGGATACTACTCAGGTGCTCTAACCACTAGGCTAGAGTCACACACAAATTTGTTTTCAGCAAATGCCTATCTTAATTTGAGGTTATCGATAATATGCAACTATTACACGCCTCCTCCTAATTTTTTACACGTTATTACGGGCCTGTTTGGCAGAGCTCCACGCAGCTCCAGATCCAAAAAAACAGTAGCTCCACTGCAGAGCAGCTCCAGCGTGGATCTATGTTCTCACCGTGGAGCTGAGCAAAAGTGTTTGGCTGAGACAACAGCTCCAAATCCAGAAACATAGTTTTTGGTTGGATTGTCCACTAATACCCTTGGTTTTTTCCATTTTTTTCTTCTCATTTTTTTCTGAAAAAAGGAAAATGGCCGGAGGAAGAACATACAGGTCTCCAACTACTATGAGACGAAACTTTCATTTTCCAGATTCATTAGCAAAAGTTAAAATAAGGAAAAAAATGTCAGAGGAATTGCAAGCAGCGCAATCATGTATTGACATGTTTTTTTTTATATACGCATGCATCTAGTTTCATTCGTCTACACTGACGAGTAGTCATTTTCCCAAGAAGTTGATTAATTGTTCATACATAAATTAATTGTTCATACATAAATAATTGTCCATACATAGAAAATAAATTTGATAATTCACTACTTCATTACATTCTACCTCCAAGCAAGAGCAAGATTGGTGGCCAGCTCATCGCGAAAAATATCCATTGTAGTGACACTGCCTTCTGAAGTAGATCCATCCGATGGAACTACAAATGGATTGTACCGTTGCGGTATTGTAGGGACAAAATTAGGATCACGATCAAACCGAGCAAAGTCTGAATCCTCACTATTATGCTCACGAATGAAATTGTGAAGGACCATACAAGCAATAACTACCATTTTTTGTTTCCGCATCGGGTAGTTCGGCATTTTGTATAAAATTTGCCACTTCATTTTCAATACGCCAAAAGATCGCTCAATCACATTTCGAATAGAAGAATGGATGCGATTGAATTTTTCCTTTGGGGTTTTTGGTTCCATACCTCTATGCCACTCAGGCATATGATACCTCTCACCCTTATATGGAGCTAGATAACCTGGACGATTGGGATACCCCGCATCGACAACGTAGTATTTACCTACAAATGATGATAAAAAATAAATTTATTTGTAGTCACGTATAATGGTAAAATAACTATTCCAATAAATTTTACCTTGCGGTGGATGTGGAAAGAATTTCTCGTCCACACTCAATGCATTGTATAACACACTTGTGTCATGCATAGCTCCTGGTTGGCCCGTTGACACATATGTGAACCGCATGTCGAAATCACAGACTGCTAAAATATTTTGGGTGGCTATCCCTGTCTTCCCGATATACCTCACTTGATCATCCGGTGGAAGGGAAACACGAATATGGGTGCCATCAAGTGCTCCAATGCAATCTTTGAAATGTGGATATGCTCGCCTATCATCCCTTATTCTCCTATGAACATTATGAAAATTTGGATCTTTTGGCCTAATGAAATCCTTTGCCATGGCCATCAAACAGTTTAGAACATTCTCAAATTTTTGACTAATAGTTTCACCAGAGTGCTTGAATCGATTTTGACATTTTCTATTAGACTCATTTCCCGCACAGATAAATAAGAAAATTCCTAGGCTCTCTTCGGTAGACATGTGCAACGATGGTTTTAGCCCATACCTCTGTACCAATAAGCCATGAAGATCAAAGAAGATTTCTGTGCTCATACGCAACTGGCTATGGCATTCGCCTGGAGTGTGCAAAGTCTCCAAAATAAAACCCATTCCACTGGTGGTAGATGTCCTTGTAGGGTTTTTAGTAAGGAACATATCAACATATATTTGAGCAAGCATAGCACCTCCTAGGATAGTTTTGAAAAATTCCTCATTCTCATCACTAGAATCATCACTAGACAACTGCAAGAATAAAAATAACATGTCCAAATAACAACGTAAGATGAATAAAAAATGACAACAAATTGACCATCACAAATTATCCACACAAGATGGATGAATTAAAAATGACAACAAATTAAGCATCACAAATTTGTCCATATGACATAGATGAATGAAAATGACATGTCTAAAAAAAGATGGCAAATCACTCGGCCATCACTTTGCAAACATCATATCGTACTTCCTCTTAAGCCAACTAAACCTAGCCTCATTGGTGGGAATAGTCATGAACATTTCCCTTTGCTCTTTCTTAACAAAAAGCTCAGTTGCCACAAAATGCTCATCACTGCCACACGCAGCCCCACATGCAGCAACATGGTCCATTACTTGTTCAATAGTGATCCCAGCTTGCCTGCTTGCCACAAAAGAGGAAGCATTATTTGATATCTTGGAGATGTGTTCTTGTATAACTAATGTTGTGCTTGCCTTAGATTTCTTGTTAGGTTTATCAAGGATCACATGTACTTTTTTCTTAGCATTGGCAACGGAAGGAGAAACCTCCTGTACCTCATCGCCATTGTCTAAATCATTGTTACCACCCATCCTCGGCATCAATGAAGTTGGAACTCATAGGATTGGGTGCTTCTTGGCTTGGGGGTATGATGGGGTTGGAACTCATAGGATTCCAATGATCTTGCTCTTCATTAATGATATTTCCAAACATCACCTTCAACTCATCTTCGTTTTGGAGAGGCCTATTCTTAAATTTCCCCACGCCAGGAATGTCCTAAAAGTGTTTGACAAAGGTATTAAATTGAAATTATACAAGACTAATATAATCTATATATGAACAAAATACCATGCGAGAAGTGCTCACTTTTTTTGTTTTTTTCCACCACTCGGCGTCCATATTGATAGTTCCCTTCTCCCAGTTCCAACCAGTACCAGTTTGCTTTCTCATTAATTTTTTCCATGCAGACAAATCACCCCTCAACTTATCCCACTTGTTCTTAAGTTGACTTTTTTTCAACATGATACCGGTACTCTGAAAAAAACCTTTCTTTCACCTCGGAATATCCCACATTGTTCAAATGAGTGTTTGGTCGATTTCCTTTTCTAACTTGTTCAGCAAACAACTTGCAAACAATGGTGGTATAGCCATCATTCCAATCCATATGATCACCCTATTAATGATTTCCCCAAAATATTGTTCAAATTCCAACTCTATTATACAACAGCTCCACTACAATGGAAGAAAAATATACCTCATCATCCCTTGCCCTTTTGTTAGCTGATGCAGCACGCCTCCTAGCTTGCGCAACCGGCGTAGAAGATGCCTGCGATGCCATCAGGAACTCATCGCCGATCACTGCGTCCTACATGCCATTTGCCAATTATCCAATTAGTATATATTTCCAATAATCCAATAATCCCAATTGGCTCCTGGTGCAAAATAATCTGGTAAGGATATGAGTAATCCTGAACGATAACTAACATTAGCATATATTTTATAAACACCTCATTTTACCGCATGTCAAGTTACTAGTAAAATCAGATGAGATCTCACTGCTGCACCACACCACTACTACCTGCCTCTGGCCGCAACCGACCGGCCAAGATTCCAGATTAATTAGCCCAAAGTCAACTATCACAAACAGTAGATTAAAATGGAGTTCTTTTGGGGTGATGGTAATGTGTAGTAATACTGCAATACACACTCCTAGTCACAATTTCAGAAGTTCAGCATATGAAAACCGGTTGCATCGTTAAGGATATGAGTAATCAATGGATATGATTTTTGGTTCAGAACTATCACAAAACAGTAGATTAATCTTAAGTGAAACGGTTTTCGGTGGTAAGGATATGATTGGTTTCCCATCAAGCATGGTTGCTACAAGATGATAGATCAGAAACCATAAATCAATGGATAAACAAATCATAATACTAGAGATAAAGAAATATAATGTCAAATACTAATTGGAGAACTACAAGTGGCACCAAGCCAACTGAATTAAAGTAGAGAATGTTTGCATTCAAAAGAATAAAAAAATTAATTGCCCTACATTACAATTTGTAGCACTGGAAAAGCACTAGCAGATAAGAATGTATGTGTTCGGTTAAGCTTAGACTTCCTCAACAAGTGCACTGTCCTACCAACAAGTGTACGTCACATTCATGAATCGCAATAATTGGCAGCTGCGACAGACATAGATAGGTTGAAAGCTTCCTGCTGTTGCATGGACTCCATAAATGTCTACTGTCAGTGTTATCATAGTACCTCTTCTAATCATGGACACTATCATAGTTTTCCAACACCTCTGAACTCAAGTCCTTATGATATGCTCTTACGCGTCTGTTGAAGTGTTGAACTACCAGCAAAATACAAGGGAGACAAGGAGCAAGGCAGATACATTGTTTTATAAGAAGCAAATAATTTAAGTGTAGCTTTCATTTAGTTCAAACTGCAAGTATTCAGTGAGATTGATAGTGGTTATAGATAAGAAACTGAACAATTATGTAATTATTGGTATCTGTTTATTCCTCCATTGAGCTTTTGCATCAGCGTGCTTGAAGTTTAATTTCGTCACCATTCATGAAAAATGCTGGTTTTGAACAGAAATAATTCAAATACCAACATAATGGTATTTTATGTTTATCAATTTTAGCACTTGGCAGTTGAAACTCATTCAAATTGTTATTCTTACTACATTGTACTAAGAACTATTGGTTCTAATAATACACTTTCATACTCGGATAAATCTAAGCGACATAAGTTGTGCCTTGATTCTATGACAGGCTTAACAAAGTTCAGTTTGACTGAGTTGAAGAACGCTACACAGAATTTTTCAGAGAAAAACAAGATTGGATCAAACGACTTTGGTACTATGTACAAGGTACTCCATATGCTTGGCGTGCTATTTTGTAAATGTGATTTCTCAACACGACGCTACCATTTAAAATCTACAGAAACATTGATTATAATTTTAATCCCTGGAGAGTTGCAGGTCACAAACCCATGTGTAGCTGGGTATGGATTCTGCAATCAGGCTCTAAAGATCACTCCTTACATTGTTCACCATTGCATTTCTAAATTATCTTGCAACCAACTCATCTATGACAATAATGCAACAAAGTACAGAAATCGGACAAGTTATGCGAGAATGCCAAAATCGTACCAAGCCATCCGCGTCGCCCAGGCCACCCGCGGCCCGGCTTGCACCGTCCAGGCCGGCCGCGCCGCCCAGGCCAGCCGCGGCCAGGCTGGCGCCGCCCAGGCCCGCGACGGCCAGGGTCCCGCCGCCGGGCGCGCCGCCCAGGCCCGCGGCGGCCAGGCTCCCGCCGCCGGGCGCGCCAGTGACGCCACCGGGCGCGCCAGTGACGGGGCCGGGACGGGAAAGTCCAACCCTAGGGGCCGGATTGGAAGATGAAGGGGGCGGAGGAGGTGGAGGAGGAGCTGATCTCCTCATTCCCGGCGGCGGTCCGGTCACCGACGGAGATGAACGCTGGAGGCGGCGGTCGGCGCTGGATGCGGCGGGGAAGGAGGAAGGAAGAAAGCTTCGGATGAAAAAATAGAGGGGCGGCACGGAGAAAATAATAGAGGGCGAACCGGTACGAGATGTGTGTAATCGATGGTATTGGTGGGTAATTTCCACCAACTCCATGAGGGGTTACAAAACCAGCGTTTTGAGAGCACCCCCTTGGGTGCTCCGTGGAATTGGTGGATCTGGGAGCTGGATCCAATTTTTTTGCGGATCTGGATTTAATGAAGCTGCACCGTTTGGCTGGAAAAAATAGGAGCGGAGCTGTTTTTAAGGATCTGGAGCTGCGTGGAGCTCTGCCAAACAGGCCCTACACTCCCGTTAATTAGAAGATGAATTGAGAAGTTCGTCTCGAAAATTTGAGATGCTTCGTGAGGACGACTAGACAAATAAATAAGGTGTTTAGTTTTATGGATTTAGGGCCTGT
>NC_028452.1:17472288-17473919 GCF_000263155.2 Setaria italica | reverse complement strand
AGAAGTTGAAGCATCTATCATGTAACCTAAGTCTTATGTGTGTAAGCTCTCTCAGCTGGCCAACGGTCTGATTTCTAGTAATCATCTGCATCATCTATGTAACATAGTGTAGAAGTGTCTGGGTAAAACTAGGTAGGAGTAGAGTACACGACTTAGACTATATGATTCTCAAAAATGTTGGAATGTAGTCCAGATAGAGCAGCTCTCAACTCAGGTTAGAGATCTCCAAAAACAGCTCCGCTCCCAATTTTTCCAGCTAAACGGTTTTAGCTCCAGCAACTCCACCGCAGATCTGCTTCACGAAAATGGTGGATCTACCCCCAGATCCATGGATTTGGTGGAGCTCCTCAGGGGGTGCTCCACGAAATCAAATTTGGTGGAGTTGAAGAAAATTATCCACCACTGCCACTCATTAGTGGAAAATGACCGGTTCGTTCTATTTCTTTTTCTTCTTCTCCGTGCAAAACGCTAATGTCCTTCCTCTTCCTTTGCTACGCCGCCGTTTGCCCCTGCACGCCCGAGCGTCGCCCGCCCTTGCTTGCCCCTACCGTCGGAGCTCCGCCCCTGCTCACCCCGCCCGCCCCGCTCGCTCCGCCCGCCGGAGCCCCGCCTGCCCCTGCCACCGGAGCGCCACCCCTGCTCGCCTCTGCTCCCCCTGCCCGTCCCGCTCGCTCCGCCAGCCGGCGCCCCGCCTGCCCCTGCCGCCGGAGCGCCGCCCCTACTCACCTCTGCTCACCTCGCCCGCCTCGCTCGCTCTGCCCGCTGGAGCCCCGCCCGCCCCTGCTTGCCCTTGCCCGCCCCTGCCGCCGAAGCACCGTCCCGCCCGCCGGAGATCTTATGCGGGAGGCGTCATCGTGGCCGCGGCGGGTGTCGCGGCCCGTGGTGGTGGCCGAAGGCGAGGAGGAGGGCGGTGGGTCCGCCGGCACGGGTCACACTCACGGCGATGAGGTTTTCTTTTTTTTATTCTAATGCATGGGTCCAAATTGCCAGTGAGACAAAGACAAGAGTGAAGCTGTACCAAACGCTTTTTGAGATCTTAGATCCACGGTGGACCAGCTCTATAGTGGAGCTAGCTGGATCTATGGATCTGAAGCTGTTTTTTCAGAGCTGGAGCTCTGCCAAACAGGCCCTTAATTATCTACCGGAATAGAAGGTCCATCGTAGTGTCATCATATAGGGACGGAGCCCGCCTTGTTGTGTGGGTCAGCTGACTCGATGGAAATCAGAAATTCGTTCACTAAGTCACTATTTGTCGTTGTTTCAGCTGATCCTTTTTGGGCTGGCTTCGCTCCCATCTATGACATTTTCCGACTTTTTTTTCCTTTTTAGAAAAGATTCTCACAAATACACTCCTGGTGGAACCATTTCAAAATCTGAACCTTTAGCTTGGCGCCATCCACGCTGGCGCCAAGCTTACACGTCTCGACGCCAGCCATCCTGGAGCCAAGGTCCATACGCAGCTGCTGACGCGGATGTTGACATAGCGGGGGCATGGCGCCAGCCATCGTGGATCTTGGCGCCAAGCTTGGCACCGAGCAGTTACCCTATATCGGCGACGTTTCGAATGAAATAAGTATAATTATTCGAAGAAGCATGCGACAAAACCACATTGTGGTTCAGCTGGGCTAGGA
>NC_028452.1:17448250-17471222 GCF_000263155.2 Setaria italica | reverse complement strand
TCGATTGTCCTAGCCAACTGAACCACAATGTGATTTGTTGCATGCTTCTTGGAATAATTATACTTATTTCATTCGAAACACCGCCGGTATAGGGTAACTGCTCGGCGCCAAGCTTGGCATGAAGATCCACGACGTCAAGCTTGGCGCCAGGATGGCTGGCGCCAAGCCCCCGCCACATCGACATCCGCGTCAGCAGCTGCGCATGGACCTTGGCGCTAGGATGACTGGCGCCAAGACATGTAAGCTTGCGCCAGCGTGGATGGCACCAAACTAAGGGTCCAGATTTTGAAAGGGTTCCTGTTGGGATACGAGGTAGGCTACGCTAGCGTAAATCAAAATTTCTACCGCGTAAAACCAGGAAGAACTGCCGTATGAGGATCACGGGATTACCACTCGACGCACTACTGGTGCGGAAGATGTAGATATGCGTCGATGCAGTGAAGACGATCACGTAGTCGTACGTAGTCGATCAACGTAGTCGTACGTAGTCGATCACATCAACGCCAGCAGCTCCTCAGCAGCTCGTCCACGTGCAGCAACATCGCCCCCGGTGCCGCGGCTCGTCGTCGGCTCGTCGTGGCTCGTCGGCGGCTTGTTGGCGGCTCGTCCAAGTGCCGCAGGCGCAACACCTCCAAGGTATCCACACGTGCAGGGAGGAAGCGTCGCAAGCCGGACTGCTAGATCCGAGAGTTGCAACAGGCGAGGGTGTGGGAGGCGCGGCAGATGTGTTTCGCCAAAAAGGTGTAAACCCTAGGGCGCCCCCACCCCTCTATTTATAGAGGTTCCTGACAGGCCTCTGGGTCCGAGGCCTATTAGTACTTCTAAACCTAATCCAACTCGGATCAGATCCGAATTGGGCTTCCAGCCCCTTAAGTGTGTGACCCTATGGGTTCGGATACGTATAGACATGGCCCGAGTACTCCTACTCGGCCCAATAGTCGGTAGCGGCCTCTAGCAAGACGTGCCAACTCCTATACGCACACGAAGATCATATCAGACGAACCATCACAACATAATATACATGCTATTCCCTTTGCCTCATGATATTTGGTCTAGCTTCAAGCCGACCGCTCTTTCTCGATCCTGTGATTCAGAATCCCTTTGTAGGTTAACTCTTAACCGTACGTAGCATGGCCATGCATTTTCGGATCCGATCACTCGAGGGGCCCAGAGATATCACTCTCAATCAGAGAGGGGCAAATCCCATCTTGATTGACCATGTCTCATAGCATGCTTCTTGACAAACCCGAAAGCTACCTTTATAACTACCCTGTTACGGTGTAGTGTTTGATAGCCCCTAAGTAGGTCGATCCACATCTAGAATACATGCGACAATCTCAGGTCTAAGGACAAAGCGTATATGTTGTTTAAAGAGAGAACTATTTCTCGTGTTGGGTCAGTCCTAGCACATGTCTCCACATGTGTCCACATTATTAGTTCAACATCTCCATGTCGATGACTTGTGAAACATAGTCATCAACTAATACATGTGCTAGTCTAATATTCATGTGTGTCCTCACATGAACTCCGACTAGGGACAACTTTAGAATAACCATACAAGTAAAGAGTTTCACATACAATTCACATAATTGCAAATCAATTCAAGTAGCCTTTAATGGATATTCAATGAACACAATATACAAATCATGGATACAAATGGAATATCATCATCTCTATGATTGCCTCTAGGGCATACCTCCAACAGTTCCGCCAGGGACGTATTTGTGAGAATTTTTCGCAAAAAGGGCAAAAAAACAAAAAAGTCAGTGACCTTTCGCGGAAATCATAATATAAATTTTGGGAAAATAATCATGTTATTTATAATTCAGTTAATTAAGGGTTTAAAGTGGTAGCGGATCTAAATATTCCACTTCTTGAACCAAAAAATAACGTAAGAAGTTAGGATCGATATTTGTCAAAGTAAAAGTCTCGAAAGTCCCAATTCTGTAGAGAGAGATGCCTTTAGTCCCGTTTGGAACAGTTTAAATTTAGCTTATCTCTACTACTTAAAAAAGTGAAAAGGGGACTTTTTTTTTCATACGTCTCCTTCCGCTCCCCTCTGTGGCCCTTGCTCTAGATGATTTGCGTCGTCCGCTCCGCGGATCTCTCCTCCACTGTTCGCTCCTACGTGGTTTCGTCCGCCGAAAATCGATCATCAGCCCTCCGATCCCTCCTCCTACCCTCCGCCGTCCGCTTCCTCCTCCTGCGATCCCTCCGCTCCTGCCTCCTTCCCCACCACCCCGCAGCTCCACCCTTGCCGCCTCCCCTTCTCCACCGAAACCCTAACACGGGTCCTCCTCCTCCCGATGTACGCCACTCGCACCTCTGTCCTCCATCCTCTCCACATTCACCTCTCCGCTCCGTCCATGGAGTAGCTCGTCATCCTCCACATCAGGCCTGCCGCTCTTCCTCCTCATGCGGGGCAACGCCTCTCACGCCTGCGCGCCGCAGTAGAGGAAACTCTCGCCTCCGGCGCACACCACGGTGGAGACTTGCTGGAGCTCCACCGCCGCGGCCGCCAGGAAGCGCCCGTCCCCATCGCCGTCCTCCTCATCCGTGCCTCCCCCAAAGAGGCCCAAGGTGAAAGCACCGGCCCACCGCGGATCGAAGAATCCCGCGTCGCCGCCTCCCGATTTGACCTACCAGCTAACCGATCTGAACCGTGACCCTAACCAAGCGGAGGCCCCGGCGTCGTCGACGGCGTCCGCGCCCGGGAGGACCGAGGAGGATTCTACGGCTGCGGCCCCGACGAGCAGCGCCGGTTTGGTGGAGGACGCGGTGGGGGTAGCAACGTAGAAAGGTGCAGTCTTTGCGAGCGTTTCGGGTGCTAGGGTTTGGTGCGATGGGTTTGGAATCGAGTTCATGGGGTTTTGACGCTTTGGTGCAAATCAAGGAGCAAATAAGCCAGTTGCTGCGGTGGCTGAGAGTTCGAAGAGGAGGAAGGAGCCGGAGCAACAGCAGCCTGTAGCGCCATGGGTGAAGCTGCTATCCCAGTGAGGGTTATTCGCTGTGGTGTCTATTTCCTTCAGTCATGTTTTCTAGACCTACTTCTTCAGTCATATGCAATTGTTGCAATGTTGGATTATATTATATTCTTTGTTCTCATTGAATTGTGTCTGTGTCAAAATGTTTGATGTAGAGGTTGGAGCTCATCCCGTCGGAGAATTTCACGTCGGTGTCAGTGATGCAAGCGGTGGGTTCTTTCATGACCAACAAGTACAGCAAGGGGTACACCGATGCAAGATACTACAGTAGGAATGAGTAAGGCCATGTTCTATCAGTTGTCATTGTTGGGATTGTTTCAGTGGAAACACGCATGTTTGCAAGAGAAATCGAATTGTTGTCTACGTGAATCCAGGACAACCTGCATTGGTTGTTGTTCTGGTTTCTCTTGGTTGCAGATATATTGATATGGCTGAATCCTTGGGTCGGAAACGTGCTTTGGAGGCTTCCGCTTGGTCAGCTTGTAATAACCAATGTTTGCCTCTGCAGTGAATGTGCAACCTCTATCGGGTTCACCGGCCAACTGCCCTATTAAAGCCACATGAAAGGATCATGGCTTTGGATCTTCCTCACGGTGGACATCTTTCTCATGGTTACCAGGTACATGGATCTGGATTTTACTTTTATCTCCTTACTGTTTTTATTTAGAGGTAGCATACAAGCATGAATGTGTCCTTTGTTGCTTATTTTCCTTGGTAGCCCTGCAGATGGTTTAATCTTTGTGGTTGTAGTACATAAGAAAAAGGAAGGACTAAGGTATATCACTATGCAGGTTATGTATGATTTTAAGGACAAGATCAACGCTGCTGTGTTTCCAGGTCTGCAAGGCAGGCCTCATGACTGTACCATTACTGGCTTGGTTGTTGTGCTTAAGCAGGTTTGTGCAAGTTATGTTGTTTCATATTATCTTTAATTCATATTGTTTTCCTTTGTCTAAGGCTCTCAATGGTTGATTATAATTCAGGCAACTACCCCAGAGTACCGAGCTTATCAAGAGCAGATTATCAGTAACTCTGCTAGATTTGCACAAATATTCTTACTTAATATGATGATTAGCTTGTTTACTATTTGTATTAGTAGCAGCTTTTAGGAAAAGCAAGAAGGGATGGACCCCTATGACCTTTAAGGCAAGATCCCATTCTACCTTGCATCAATAGAAATAAGTTCATGCTCTTTTGTGTATCTGCTCCAGGTTTCCAGTTCAATCTAATACATACTGAAGCTTTATTAACTCCGCCCGCTGACGCCAACCACCAAGCACTATCATAGGAACGGCCTCACCTCCAATTATTTTCTCGACGGTCGTGGCCGGGTCGCCGCCATTGACGAGCTCTGGGGCGGCACGAGCGAGATAGTGCTCGACGGGCTGTGTCACGGAGGCCACTGCCATCAACACGCTCCCACCGAGCGTGGCGGGGAAGAGCGATTCCCATCTAAAATTAGAGGTCCATATCATAGTGAAAAGCTAATTAATTTTGCTACATTCTTGTTCCATTCGATCTCTGTTGATTAATCGAGAAACACATTCCTCTTCAGTGTTCGTGAGTGAGTATATATTGTGAAGCCCAGTCCATGTTATTGGTTCGAAAATAGGTTCGTGCACATTATTGGTTCACGTTGTCGAGCAATGCCGAGTCCATTATTCATTTGTTTTTTCTGCTGATGCAGGGAGTTTCCTGATCAACAGATGGATGGGGACGCTGATGTGCCAACACCATTGTTGCTGCTGGTGACCTCGGCTTTCCCTCTTTCTCTTTTTCTGAGAAAATAGAGATGCCCAACATAGAATGACTTTTACATTGCCTTTTGTCCTTCACCTTTTCTGCAGGGTTATGCAGGTCATCTCAAAGTAGCAGGCATTTCATCATGCTGCATCTTATCCATGTTAACCTTGTTGCTTGCCCATGGTATCATACTCCTCCTAACATATTCCCTGAAATGACTAAATATGCACTCCTAGAAAGCGTCTGCAGCTGTGCGTGCATGGTAAAGGGGACTGTTGTTCACCCTATTAGCAACTTCCTGCATCTATCTGTCATTGACCGAGAAATACTAAAAATGGAGCACAAGAGCTGTAATCAAACCCAGGAGGTCAGGACTGTCGGCTAGACACCCTCGGGCCCACCAGAAGACTTGTACGGACCCACTCAAGGGAACGTACCCAGAACCTACTCGGACATAAAGACTACTCTGCAGGGCGCGTAGGCTTCATGAACTCCCCGAAGACTAGTCGGGTCAAAAGGAAACCACTCTACCGAGTTAGAGTAGGACTCTGTAAATGTACTCGATTAGGACTCATACATAATCCTTCTTGTAACCCTGCTCCCCCGACTATATAAGGGCGGGCAGGGACCCCCTTAAAACAACAAGTGCAACTCGACACAAGTTCAATACAACCAACACACAGGACACAGGGTATTACGTGATCTAGCAGCCCGAACTTGTCTAAATCGTGTTCCTTGCGTCACCATCAGCTCCTTGATTGTCGACAACACCCACCACACAAAAGACCACCTTGGGTACTCCCTAGGCGGGTTCCCGGTCTAAAACACCGACAGCTGGCGCGCTAGGTAGGTGGAGTCACTGAGTTTTTCCGAGCGAGATCGATGGCACCAGTCATCATCAAGCCTGCGTTCACCTTTGAGGCGGGCGAAACTTTCGTCTTCGTTCCTGGCATTGCATCACTGACGGCGCTGGATCCTTTCAATGCTGCATCGTCGGCAACCAGGAAAAGAAGCATCTCGACGAAAACTTTCTTCATCAAGAAGCAGAGAATCTCGTCGAGAAAATCCAAGATTTCAATGTTAGCAACATTGAGTTCAACTACGGCTCGGACTTGACCTCGATTCAGACTAGCACGCACAGGCTGACGTCCAAGTCATCTCGCAAGTCGACTTCAACTCGAAGCCGATACCTGCTCGGACTCCGCAATGTAGCCATGGTCCGCCAAGAATTCCTTACTTGAGTCCAATCCGGACTAGAGACAGTTAAGGACTGCGACTACGACTCGGACTTTGTCAAAGAGATCCTTTTATCAGGCCCAGCTCAAGGCTTGGTAATACTTCAACTCCGTAAGGCAGATTCGTTTATTGGCCTGGGATGGAGCCATCATTCCATAGCCAAGATTACGAGTCACACCTTGTCGCTCACATAGACAACCTCCCGTATCAAGAGGGTATCCCGCTTACTTCAACCCACAAAAAAGGAAGCACTACGGAGATTGCAACATCAAGCTCTGGAAGCTACTACCCGGACAGAGAAATCTTCGTCATCACGTCACCAAACAACGACGCGGGTACCAGTCACCAAAAAAATCCTCGACGGTTTGGACAACTCGATGACGTCTCACAAGATGAATCATCAGCTAACGCCCCGCAAGATGAAACCTCTGAACAGAGAAATCAAAGAAGGGCACGCAATGCTGCCCAAGCAGATCGTCGCCGACTACTAGCTACAAACATTCCTATCGTGAATCTCGAAAGAGCATTCGACACAGTGCAAGCTTGAGAGCAGAACACTCCACTCGCAACAATTGCCTCGATCAATCTCATATCAACTCTCATACCTCATAACCGAAACAACAAGTTAACAGCACAACTCATGAAAACGGGCAATGAGCTAATAGCACAACTCGCAGAACAAGCTTACAAACTACTCGACAAGGAATAACCAATCCCATCTATCCCTCGCAACTCGGCCCACCAGGATGGTAGTAGAGACGTTACAGTCTACAGTGGCAATCGCGAAGCTCCAAGAAACAGTAACGAAGTAGTCAACCAGCCGAGGCAACACAGCCAAAGGCAAAATAGAGATAAACGCGAGGCCCCAAGGCAAAACAGGGATGCAGGGGAGGCTAGCTGCACCAATTCTGCAAAGAGCTCTCACCACCGTAGAGCTGATCGCGAAGCCTCAATCTTCAGCGACCTAAGAGAGGCAATCAATAACAACCGTCGCCACAAATGCGAATGCGAACGCGAAGCCAATGACTATGATCACTTCCCCGTCTTCACCACACGGGTAATGAAGACTAAACTACTCGAGAAGTTCAAGCCGACGGGGATCACCAAGTATGATGGCAAGCAAGATCCAGTCCAATGGCTACGATGCTACTCACTAGCAGTTGAAGCAGCTGGGGGTAATGACGACACAAAGGTCATTCACTTCCCCAGATGCATGGAACCCGCGCCGTTAATATGGCTCGAGTCATGCAAGCCCAAGTCAATAGATTCCTAGGAACACTTGATGAAGGCTTTCACTAATAATTACGTGGGCTCCATGTCCCACCGAGGCAATAAAATTGACCTAAGCTAAGTCAAACAGAAAGAAAGCGAGACACTTCGCGACTACCTACGCCGTTTCTTTGAAAAGAAGGTTACAATAGTCGACATTTCCGAAGGGGATGTCATCGAGTGCTTTCAAAATGGCCTCTATGATCGTCGAACATATCAAGACTTTGGCAGAAGTCGACCAGCCACTGTCAAAGATCTCAAAATCATGGTGCAACAATGTGAAGATGAAGAAGACAAGGAGCGTGAGAGATTCGGCTCTGATCGCAACCACGGTCGCGACAACAATAACAACAATCATGAACAAGACAGAAACCGCAACAATGATACTCGAAACAACTATTTAGGTAATCAGAACCGCAAGCGCAAACCTGAAAACACTATCGCGGCTATGTCCAACTCAGGCAAGAAAGGATCACACAAACGCAATGACAGGCCCTCCTTCACCGAGTTACTCAAAAAAACAATGCCATGGCATCCAAACAGCAAACACTCGCCGATCGATTGCTACAACATGCACCGAGTAATGCAAGAATTACCCGCACCACCCCCTCCCGAGAACATTGGTCAGAACAAGGATAAGGATAAAGGCAAGGTTGACAAAGCTGACGAAGGTGAAGGTGAGTTCCAAACTGCCTCTAAGACGGTCAACATCATTTTTGGTGGAATCCCGGGTACCACGTCCAAGGGTTCCAATAAGCTAGTACTTAGAGAGATTATGGCTATCATGCCAGCAGCTCCTACAACCCTCAAATTGTCTAAGGTACCCATAACTTTCAGCAAAAAGGACCAATGGACAAGTTTCTCAGCAGGCTCAAGACTTACCAAAGTACTCATCGATGGCGGAAGCGGACTCAACATCATTTTCACCAAGACGCTAAGGAAAATGTGCCTCGACATCACAGACATGCTTACTCCAATAGACTCACCCTTCTACGGAATTGTCCCAGGAAATGCTGCCATACCTCTAGGACAAGTTGTCCTACCAGTCACTTTTGGCACCAAGGAACATTACCGAACCGAGTACATCAGGTTTGAGGTCGCCGATTTCGAAACTTCTTACCACGCCATACTCGGAAGACCAGCCCTGGCCAAGTTTATGGCTATACCACACTACGTGTACCTGGTACTCAAGATGCCAGGACGTAAAGGTGAGTTGACACTACGTGGAGACTTGAGGTGATCGTACGAGTGCGACACGAAAGCTGTCGAAATCGCAGTGACTTCTCAAGCACCCAATCCCATGCAACAAGTCTTCACAGCATCAAAGAAACTCAGCCCCACAGAACTCGAGATCCCAGAAAAAAAAGTCGGGATCGACTAAGGTGAAACCAGCAAGCGAGAAGGACTTCAAACCCGTCGATCTCCAGACTGGCGACTCATCCAAAACAGCCCTGATTGGAACAGAGCTAGACCCTAAATAGGAAAGCGCGCTCATTAGTTTTGTTCGGGCTAACCACGACATCTTCGCTTGGAAGCTAGCTGACATGCCTGGTGTGCCCAAGGAGCTGATTGACATTCATTAAACGTCGATCCCAAAGCTACCCAAAAAGACAATGACTACAAAGGTTCGCCCAAGACAGAATAGATGCAATCAAAAAAGAGCTGGCCAAACTACTCGCAGCAGGGTTTATCAAATAAGTTTTCCACCTTGATTGGCTAGCCAACCCTATACTCGTTCGCAAGAACAACAATTAGTGGAGGATATGCGTCGACTACACAGACCTCAACAAGCATTGCCCAAAGGACCCCTTTGGACTTCCTAGGATCGACCAAGTAGTCGACTCCACAGCTGGGTGTGCATTGCTCTACTTTCTCGACTGCTACTCAGGCTATCATCAAATAGCCCTCAAAGAAGAAGATCAATCCAAAACAGCTTTTATCACCCCGTTTGGAGCATTTTGCTACATAACAATGTCTTTCGGGCTAAAAAATGCTGGTGCGACCTATCAACGTGCCATCCAGATGTGTTTCGTGAAGCAACTACACCGCAACGTAGAAGCTTACGTAGACGATGTAGTCGTCAAAACAAGAAATCCAGACAATCTAGTCGCAGACTTGGAAGAAACTTTTGCAAACCTACGAGCGTTCCGGTGGAAACTCAACCCTACAAAATGCGTTTTCGTTATACCCTCGGGAAAATTACTCGAATTCATCATTAGCCACCGTGGCATTGAGGCCAACCCGGAAAAAATCTCTGCCATCACAAATATGCAAGCTCCAAACGGCATCAAGGATGTGCAGAAGCTTAGAGGCTGCATGGCTGCCCTCAATCGATTTATCTCAAGACTTGGAGAACGCGGATTACCCTTCTTCAAGCTACTCAGACGACAAGACAAGTTTCAATGGACAGATGAGGCAGATAAAGCCTTGACACAGCTCAAGGACTTCCTGTCAAAACCACCAATCCTCACGGCTCCATCTCCAAACGAGGACTTGCTCCTATATATAGCCGCTACTACTCATATTGTCAGCACAACAGTAGTAGTCGAAAGGTCTGAACCAGGCCACATCTACAAAGTTGAGAGACCCATCTACTTCGTTAGTGAAAAACTCTCGGACTTCAAAACTCGGTATCCACCGGTGCAGAAGCTACTCTACGCAATCTTCCTTACCTCATGAAAGCTGCGACACTACTTTCAAGAACACACCATATCCGTCATCACTGACTTCCTGCTCGGTGAAATCCTTCATAACAGGGATGCAACGGGTAGAATCTCCAAGTGGGCAGTAGAACTCGGAGCTCTGTCTCTAGACTTCAAACCCAGAATAGCTATCAAATCCCAAGCTCTGGTCGACTTCATGGCGGAGTGGAGGGAAAACCAAGTACCAACACCAGTTGAAAGGCCAGAACATTGGGTTATGTACTTCGACGGTTTTCTCAAGCTTGAAGGCGCCAACGCAGGAGTACTCTTGATTTCTCCAAAAGGTGAACAACTCAAATACGTTCTCAAAATATTTAGGGAAATCTCAAACAATGAAGCCGAGTATGAAGCACTTCTACATGGCCTTCGTCTCGCAATATCACTCGGTATCAAACGATTACTGGTATACGGCGACTCGCCCAAGGGCCAACAGCCAAGTCGAGCGTGCCAACGGCATGTTACTCGAAGCTCCCAAGAAAAGCCTGCATGACATCGGCAACACAAAAGGAGGCAAATAGCTCAAAGAACTACCCAATATTCTTTAGGGACTACGCACTCAACCATGCAAGCCTACTGGGCACTCTCCCTACTTCCTCGTATATGGGTCAGAGGCCATCCTCCCTTTAGACGTCATGTGGCAATCTCCCGCAATTGTGCAATATGACGAGGGAGTATCATAGGAAACAAGGGGCCTAGACCTAGACAGTCTGGAAGAAACAAGATGTGCAGCACTGGTTCAGTCAGCCAGATATCTCGATGGGCTACGACGTTATCACGATCGTAATGTCAAGGAACGTTCCTTTAATGTGGGTGACATGGTCTTCAAACGCATTCAAGACACATCAGGGCTGCACAAACTCAACTCGCCATGGGAAGGTCCCTACATCATTTCCAAGATCACAGGGCCTGGATCGTATCAACTACAGGAACTCTTAGGTGAAAAAGTACCAAACTCTTACAATATAGAGCATCTGTGTCGCTACTACCCGTAGCAGACTACAAGATATATACTCGGGTCCTCACCCACAGTTTATTAGACAACAAAGTTCTTTGGAAACACTACCTACCTTTGCCTCCGCTCGGCTATCCACAGCCACTCAAGCTCTTCAGCTCTACGAGCCCTAGCGCTCTGCTTTCGACTTGATTCATCAAGTGTCTTTGAGTTATCACAACTCGTTGGTTATTCACAACCACTCGAGCTCTTCAGCTCTACGAGCCCTAGCGCTCCGCTTTCGACTTGATTCATCAAGTCTTTTTGAGTTATCACAACTCGTCGGCTATTCACAGCCACTCGAGCTCTTCAGCTCTGCGAGCCCCAGTGCACCGCCCTTGACTTGTTTTTATCAAGTCTTCAAGTTATCACAACTCCTCGGCTATTCACAGCCACTCAAGCTCTCCAGCTCTACGAATTTCAACATTCTCTCGCCGACTCGTCTCTACAAGTCTAAGCGGCTTCACAAAGCCACGACTACGATGCTAGTCATTTGTTCTTCAAAGGCACAAGATTGTCGCAACCATCAGACAAGGAGTACTCAAACTCACTTCATACTTGCATTTTTTGCATTAACGAAACTCCACAGGATTACAATCGACTACCCAATGAAGCCAGGGTATACAAAATACAACACAATAGCACAACAACGACTGCAAGCAACTACTGGCAATTAGAACAGAAGTCCCAGGCTTTTACTATATCACAAGGATACACGAGCCTGGCGACTGCTCGACTACCAAGGTGCAAGCAGTGTCAAAAGGCAGGACCTGCACACGAGGAAGCTGCACAATAGGCAGTTGTACCCTGGTCCCTCCCCCTGACAACCTGAACACCAGGTACTCCTTCACCGCCGCTCCCTCGACGCAACATGATGAATACCCGACGCAGAATCCGGAAGAAAAGCACCACGAAGATGAAGTGCACTCCTCGAAGCTGCTCTCTGGACATCTTCAGCGCACAAGTCCTTACCATATGCCACACCTCCACCTCTGATCAAGGAGCCGGATAAAGACCGTGGACCTCATCATCATTCACTTACGAGTTCCAGCACGAACTGAGCTGGATCGCGAATTGCAAGATGAGGCACGTGACAAACCCTCCTACAAGGATTCTTCTAGCATCGCGGCTATCCCTACAAGCGTAAGAGTCTGTGGAGGGAAGGTGGTTCTAATCTACGAGGAATCTTCTAGCACCGGGGCGCTCATTGGAAGCTCTCCACTATCAAACAACAACAACATGAAGCAAGCCATCGCTATACTGAACGGCATGATCCTGATCGAGTATCCAGGGGGCCATTTATAGCCAAAGGGCTGCAACTGCCAACTACTCGCAGTTACTGCTCGCTCATGACGAACAACCTAAGACACCGACAAGGGTCAAACAGACGACTTAACTCCATGCATGTGACCACACTGAGCATAACGGACAAAAGTGAACAAGTGTACCCGTGCACCCTCTCAAGTACAAGGCAATAATAGCTACAATACCCTCATCAGCAACTCCAATAATTGAAGACCACACCGAATACTACAACTACTCGGTTACTTGGATTCGTTTTCCCGACTACGAGGTCAAACTGACAATTCTCCAGGAAAGATCATCGATCATGTCAAGATTTACAAGACAACTGTTCGAGTACAGCCACAAATGATCGGCAAAAAATACAACACGAGTTCAAATAACTAGGGTTCTTCCAAAGATATGAACTCGGTCATCCTTGCCGCAATGGGCTCAGCCTCCTCAAGATACTTCGCATAGGCATCCTCCGTGCAGTTTCGGGCAATTCCATCTTCAGCCGCCGACAAGTTTGCCCTCAGGTAATATGACTTGACCACTGCAAGGACTTGCTAGCAGACAGTCTTGCACAGTCCAGCGACTCTACCCGAGGTAGCTCTTAGTCTCTCGACTAGCGAGCGAGGCTCAGCATCATCTTCGGGAGGAGCAATAGCGTTGACTGCGTCCTGAGCAACATTAGTCAACTCTTGGAGATCACCTTCCAGCTTCTCCACAGTTCTAGCATGGCCTCTACAGGACACCATAGCCAATGCCAGCATCACTCCTATCTGATCTTTTCTCTCCTTCTCGCGCTTGTAAGCTGCCCAAGTTGCAGCCAGTGATGCCCTAAGGAGAGCAGCCTCATCGGCTACCCGGTCGTGAGCATTTCTCCAGTCAAGCAGCTGGCTACTCGCAACGGCCTTCCTGGCTTTGAGCTCTGTGTCAAGCAACACACAGATAAGAGAAGAGTCTATGACTACGATTAAACATACTCAACAACCACGAGTACTCACCCTGATATCTCTGATTCAAAGATTTATAGTGACTCTCCAGTCGCTCCTGGAGGACTTCATGGTCACTCCTCTCAATCGCAAAAGATTCTGCGGCCTTCTCATGAACTCTCAAGGAATCCGTAAGGCAGCGACACTCTTGCTCCAGTTGCATTACCCGCTGTGCTGCTTCACTGTGTTCTTGAAGAGCCCGAGTATTTCTCTGGGCCTTATCATACAAATCCTACAAAAACACAACACAAGCATCAAGACTTGTCAAAATATAATTACTCAAAGGAAATGTGTTATACGCACTTGAAACTCTGGATAGCTCTCTTGATCTCCAGCTCCGGTGGCAACTCGAGTACCGAACCCCCAGTGCTCTTGGCGACTTGAGGCTCCGGCTCTTTACTCACAACAGATACTGACAAGAAAAAATCATGGTTAACTACTGGGTATAAGGGAGCTCCCCTTCAAAAGAGTCTCTACTCCAGTAACATACCTGTTGTGCTGACTTCGCCTATTCCTGTCGCAACAACCAGTGCCAAGGCATCAGCACTAGTCGCACTCCCAGTCGACACAACTTCAGCCGTTGTAGGCAGCACACCTCCAGAACTCTCAGGGACTGTAGGGTCCTTTACCGAGCGGATGACCTCCTGCAGCATAGATATAATAGCACCTATGAGACTTGCGTCTTCGATCTCAGGTGCATCCTCCATAGTCAAGTCGACTATGGGCCCAGAAATGGTAGTCGACGGAACAGCCTCAACCTCCGCCTCCACCTCGACGGGAATAATGCCTTCGGCATCCCTGGATCAATCAGGTCACAAGATCATCATCCGGCTACAGAGTACCAAAATCATCAAACAAAAGATGAGACTACACAAGTCCTTACCGGGCTGATCGCGGTGGCAGACGAACACGCCTTTTTTTGACTACCACCGGCTGCATACTCGGCACTGGCTCCACGGGGGCCACGGGAAGAAAGTTCTTCACTTTTTCGCCAAGCCATGAAAGAACCAAGGTTAAGACTACGTACGCACGACTACTAGAACAGATAGCGTACTCACCACCAGTAACATCCTCAGGCAACGAGGCGTCAACAGCTACTTCCGGTGTCTTCACAGCATCCGCCACCACAGAAGCCATGGCCTCATCACCTGCTGGGTTAGCAGCCTATCCGGGGGCTGCTGACCCTAAGTTTAACGGTGCCTCCTCCACGGGCGGCGCTTCAACGGCCGCGACACTTGCAGCTGCATCTTTGGCAATCGTGACTACTTCAGCAAAAGTAGGCTCGTCATCGCCAAAAGTCAATTCAACGACCTTTTTGCATATGCTTTGTTTTGCAGATCCATGTATGGCATGGGAACCGGCAAAGTCAGGACTTTAGTTGCATTTTAGGTTACGTTAATGGTGAATCGTGATACTGCCTGGAAGACTGTACGGTTGAGATATTCGAGAACTGTGAACCTGCTGAAAATATCATTGTAGTTCTTGAATTATGTGTAGCACGCAAACTCTATTTAGAAAATCAAATTGTAAACTGTTGTGTGACATTATGTACCATTCTAAACTGATTTTTATTATATGCATTATGTACCATTCTAAACTATCTATGCTCACGATAGCATTTTTTTTATCCGTAGCAACGCAGGGTACGATCCTAGTGACCAAAATAAGTTAAAACTAGAAACCAAACAGCGTACTTTTTTGCAATTTTTTTGACCGCGTTTCTCCCCACCTCCTCCATTTGCAGCTTATTTTGGAAGCGCTTCTCCCGGCGGTTCCACAACCTTTGCTGCTGCTGGGCTTAACCACGCATCGACCACACCACACACCTCGGCCCGCAGCAGCGCCGGCGCGCTCCCTCCATTCCCGCCGCCGTCGTAGCCCGCGCAGACAACCACGCGGCGGCGATCGCGTTCGCGCGCTAGTCACGGGCTCACGGCCTCCTCAACTCACAGGTGTGTGCGCCCCCGTGCGCGCTGCCGCCCGCCCGGTGCGGCGGTGCCGCCCATGTGCGCGCGGGCTCGGGCCCGGGACCAGCCAACGTGGGGCGGCTCCCCGGGCACATGGCCGCTCGATCCTTTTCGCATGGGGTGCCCCGCGCGCCCGCACGCACGGCACGGCTGCAACGGTCGGTCACGGTCCCGGTGCTTCCACCAGGCGCCGCTGTCCTGTGATGGCCGCGATGATTGCCATGTGTGCCGGTCGCCCCGACCCCGAAATAAAGCTCGCGGACGGACGGAACACAGTGCCCACACATGTGGCGCGCGGTGCTCCCACGCGCCGCCGTCCGCGGTGTGACCATCGTCCGTCTCTTTGCTCGGCGCGCACGGGACCGACTCGGCGAGCGCCGAACGCGTGCGCCGGTACGTGTACCGGCTGGCAGGCTCCATCTCCTGATCCCGATGAGTTTGTGTGCGAGTCCTGCAGATCATGCAAGGCCTCCGCACCGCACATGCTCGATCGGTCAGATCAGATTACTGTCAGAAACCGAAATGAACGCCGCGTCGCAGTTTCGTTTCGCCCTGCGTAATGGTCCGTAAGCTCCATGATTTCCAGAAGCTCAACGAAATCTGCAATGAATGCAAAGGACACAGTGCGAACTTTCACAAAGTTTGGAATGCAAAGAGGCGTCACTCAGGTGTAGCAAAAGGATTCATGCCGATTACCGAGGGACAGCGAATAAAATGGACGGTAAGCGTAAGAAGAGAGAGAACCGAGATGCGATCAAAATCTCCCTCTCGTTTTTAGGGGTGTTTGATCCTTAAACTAAAACTAAAATTCAGTTCTTGTCACATTAAATTTTCGGATGCTAATTAGAAAGACTAACATGAGCTAAAATTCAATTCTTATCACATTGAATCTTCGGATGCTAAAGTTTAGCAAGGTGGAACCAAACACCCCCTAATCTATGTTTAATAATTCTGATTAGTACCGATAATTTTTACTCTGTAGAACCAGACGGGCTTAGTATTGGCGAGGAACGAGACGAGGCTCGAAAGGATAAGGATAGATCGCGATAGATCGCGTCCCCCAACCGCATGCGTGTAATGTCACAGGCGATCCAAAATCTTTATTAAATGTTCCCGCATCGCAGAGACCCGAGGGGTGGGACATGCTTCATCTCCCCTGCACACGTCTGTCAGTCCATGCACGAAATTAAAGATACTGGCATTTGTTCGATTCCTGCAGCAATATAGGCCTGTTTTCTTCCACTTGCTAAACTTTAGCACCCGTCACATCGAATGTTTAGATACTAATTAGGAGTATTAAACGTAGATTATTTACAAAACCCATTACATAAGACGAATCTAAACGGCGAGACGAATCTATTAAGCCTAATTAGTCCATGATTTGACAATGTGTTGCTACAGTAAATATTTAGCTGATGATGGGATTAATTAGGCTTAATAGATTCGTCTCGCCGTTTAGATTCCACTTGTGTAATTGGTTTGGTAAATAGTCTACGTTTACTACTCCCTAATTAGTATCTAAACATTCGATGTGACACGTGCTAAAAATAAGACACGGGAAGAAAACGCCCCCTATCTCTTTGCGCACCAAATTCCTCCTTTTTCTCTTCGTTGTGATAATTCTTCATGTTTTTCGGGCTACTTTTGTGAACCGTAGGTTTAGCTTTCATGCTAGTGATTCTCGATCAGTTTCTCACTAGAGTGGACTGGAACGTTATCTCTAATTTGAGTTGGTGGTAATGGTGTGTGTCATCACCGCAACTCTATCTACTTCTAAGCTTTGCTATGTTTACAACACTGTAACCTCTTCCACAACTTAGATTCCGTTTGGAAGAGCTTCTTTCAAAATAGCTTCACTCGGTGAAACTAAAAATAATGACTTCTATTTTATTTTAGCATATGTTTAAAAATAATTTCACGCTATTATGTTTCGTTTTACGTAAAACAGATGACGCCGAAGTCAACATAAATTCTACCCACGGATCTTATCCTAACATAAGCGTGAAACCGGCGCCATTCCGTCCATTTTTCACATCAATGCATGCCGTAAATTGTGCCGTTGCGCGTTGCAGCACAGATCCATTTAACTGGTGTTAAAAATGATCCTTAACTTGAAAAGATATTGAAAAGTAATGCAGGCCGGCTGGCCACAGCACAGCAGAGCATAAGACCCGTCCTATATAAAGCCGTGACTCTTCCAGCTCTCTTCTCAAACCAGACACACACCACCGAAGCCCAAGTGACCAGCCTCTGCTCACTCACTCGTCACTCCGTACCCACCCCGTCTGCCCGCGACCCCCCGAGCAAAGGCCGATGTCGTCGCAGCGGCCGGGCCGGCACCAGCGCCGGGCGTCGCAGAGCGTGTTCGTGCTCCCGGAGAACCTCGCCACCCTAGACGTCGACGCGGCGGCCGAGGCCGGCGGGAAGGCCGGTTCCGACGGCGCCGGTGCCGAGCAGCAGGCAGCGAGGCCGCCGGCGGGGCGCCACCGCAGGGCGATGTCGGTGGCCGTGGCGTCCAGGGACCTTGAGCTGATCAAGGAGGACCTCGGCAGCTACAAGCTCGGCGCTTGATGAGCATGCCATGGGTCATGGGTGTGGGTTCTCGTTGCGTCATGTGTATATAGCCCTGTGGGTTAACCGTACCCGAAGCTGGCTTTGATCGACGCTTAATAGAGGCTCAAGTTTAAGGTCGTCTCAGTTGCGCTCTTTTTTTTTCCCGCTCACGCATGTAAAATATTACTACTGTGTAACTTTTCATCACGAAGAAGAAAGTATTTGAACTTTTAATCGCGTACGGAGATCGGTGCCTCTGCTCCGTGACAGCAGGACTGCAGGAGAACTTGTCTTCCTTGTAGATTGTAGTTTGATAGCCGGAACGGCCGCGATGATCACCAGCTATCATTTTTCGCATAAAAAGAGATGGTATCTGCGTTGAGTTGCAAATGGGCTTCAGATTTTAGATGCAGTAATCGATCCTGTCCTGCTTGCTAAAACTCGTGTCAGTTCTTCAAAATCTGCTAGCTGAAGCTTGTGTTATTTCTGGTACTCCTTTTTTTTGAGATTAATTTTTGTGTTACTCTTTTTTCTGATGACGAGAGCTGGCAACACGCTCGGCATAAGCTCCGTACCTCGAGCACACTCGTGTCGCTTTGTAAAAGCGGCCAGTGCATGTCGTTGTATACTTGGACAGCGGCGTCTGCAACCGCATCGAAATCTCGAGAGGTTCTCGCCTTCTCGGAGCAATCTCCTCGGCCGTGCTACTCTCCCATTATCCCATATCGATACGTACGAGCAAGAGCAAAGAAAGATTAAGGGGCTGTTTGGATATGAGGTGCTAAACTTTAACAGTGTCACATCGGATGTTCGGATGCTAATTAGGAGGACTAAATATGAGCTAATTATAAAACTAATTGCAGAACCTTGTGCTAATTCGCGAGACGAATCTATTAAGCCTAATTAATCCATCATTAGCAAATGGTTACTGTAGCACCACATTGTCAAATCATGGACTAATTAGGCTTAATAGATTCGTCTCGCGAATTATACTCCATCTGTGCAATTAGTTTTGTAATTAGCTTATGTTTAGTACTCCTAATTAGCATCCAAACATCCGATGTGACAGGTGTTAAACTTTAACAGGGGTTTCCCAAACACCCCCTAAAGTAGCGTGCCCTGTCCCTCCCTCGAGAAACAGGGGCACGTTCGTGGCATTTTGGCTCTTTCCTCTCGCCCATGCCGTGCATGTCGTTCCAGCTTCTCCTCATCACAATTATACAGCTAAAGTTAGTAAACTGCAAGCGTTGTTGGGTACAGTACGTATGTTGTTCGCGACGGACGCATTGTGGCTACGGAATATTGAATATCGCTAGTACCACAGGGGCAAGTACCTAACCGGACGGATCGTCTGTACGTACGTACCTGCACTCGGGGCTGCACGTACGATCGATTATTGTAACAGGCCATATGAATCCTATAATTGCGCTGCGCCCTCGGAAATTATTGCTTCTCGTGTCTCGCTGTCGATTTCGGGTGGTTTTCCTGCCGTATCTGGGCGCCCAGATCTCGATCTGTACTGGAGCAGGAGCACCTCCACATGACGGAGCATGCACGCAGCGACGGCTTGATAGCTAAGCTAACCATCCTGATTTGACAGCACGGCCTTGGATCGACGCTCGTGTGTCGTGTCCGCGCTCCGCCGGACGCCTGTACGGTACGGTGGCAAACCGCTTTGATGCCGTGGTGGCGACTGGTCACGCGTAGCATCTTGGAGGAGGATACTAGGTTGCTGCTGAACAGCTGTGTGGAGTGTGGGCTCTGCAAGTTTAGAAACCAACTCAAATGGGGGCTTTAAAAGAACTGAAATGGGCCTCCTAACAATGAGCTTGGAATGCACATGGGCCTCCTTATTTGCTCCTTTCTTCGTACAGGCTTTCGCTTCCTTCGTGGGCCTTAAACGGGGTCCATGTTGGCCGTTTGGCCAGCCCATCCAGCGACTGCAATCTCCAATTGGCCCAGTCCAACAACTTGCAAACCACGCTTAAGCAAAAATAGCCCGGTAGGTCACAGATTAAGCCTGGAACCTGGAAAACCTGGCTGCAGCACTGGAGTTCCGAGGGGTGTTTGATCCTTGAGGTAAAGTCTAGTCCATGTTATATTGAATCTTTGGAGACTAATTAGGAGGACTAAACATGAGTTAATTATAAAACTAATTATATAGATGGAAGCTAATTTGCAAGATGAATTTATTAAGCCTAATTAATTCATGATTAGCACATGTTTACTATAGCATCACATTGTCAAATTATGGATTAATTAGGCTTAATAGATTCATCTCACAAATTAGCCTCCATCTGTGCAATTGGTTTTGTAATTAGTTTATATTTAATACTCCATATAAATATTCGATATGACAGGAACTTTAGTCCAGACTAAATAATCAAACACTCCCTGAGTTTCTTCGCCTACCACTCTACATATTCCTTTCATGCCCGTGCTCTTGGTTCGATGACATAAAACAATATAAAATCTTTTTCATGCAATCGGATAATTGTTTCAATCAATCTTGTACTGTTTGGTTTGGGTTCAGTCAATCCGAAGCCTACGAAACTGAATGAGTACCTTACCATAGTTTTCGATACCTTCTGTTAAGTTGCTCAAGTTTTTGACTTTTGAGACCCGAGGATTGTTCTTGCCATCTTTGCCACCCACAAGATATGCTCCTTTTTTCAGAAAAAGCTGAACATTTCTTTGTAATTTTGGTTTTCAATAAAACTGCATCTAAAGAAATCGGAAATTCTCACGATCCATGACTTTTTTTTATACGCTGCCTCTCGTACTTTTTTTAAGGCAAACTGTGGGGGAGTTCCCCACAACACTTCGATTTTATATAAAAAAGAGTAAAAAATGGACATACTCACAGATGATAACAGATGATAGAGATGGGGGATCAGGGAGAAATTACAAAAATTGAGTATAGCCATTGTATAAATAGCAATCTACGGTCTTCACGAAAGCGCAAGACTCGGAGAAGGCATTGCTCCCTAAACTTCATTGCCCATATTCTGATGCTGGGCCTTGCTTGCTCAAAAATGACTGCATTGCGCATCTTCCGTAATTCCCAGGATGCTATAATGAAGACTTCAATGAAAATGTTACGCTGGGCTGAGTGTCCTCTCGTCATAGATTACCTATTGTGTATGCCAGCCTCATTTGACCAATCGATTTGAGGTTTGGACCAGCATTGAGTATGAAAGCATCTAGGCCCCATACTTGTGTTTTGGTAATTAATGACGGTCTTAGTGGACTAACAATTTCTTTAAGAATATGAATATCGGTTAAGTTGAAGTGAGCGTCAAAGGATGCTATGGTGATAACTTGGATGGTTTGTACGTTGGAAAGCTCAAGGCAAAGGTATACGATAGGGTTTTCTATTTTACCGGTCAAGAGGTGCTTAGCGGATGTAAATTGACCAGATTAATAGGCTAGATAGCCATACTATCAATTGGGGTCAATTTCATTTACTTGACGGTTCTATAGTGCCACTTTTCTCAAATAATTGCATTGCATGCATATGGACTAACATAGTTTGAGAAAGTGAAAGAAATAAGAAGAAAAACATGTTCTAAAAGAGTGCTGACTGCATAAAGGCGGACAGTCCAGCCCTATATGGGCGGACGGTCAGTCTAACTTAGACAGAAACATGTTTGGAACACTAGTGGAATCGAGGTTTGGAGAGGTTCTTTGTTTCAAGCTGGCTCAAACATCAAGTGGTATCTTGATAGAGGAGCGGTTGAAGCATTGAATCCACCTCAACGTGGATTAGGGGTGACCGGCAAGTCAACAATACCACGGGAAAAATTCGTCTCTTGTGTTCGGTTATTTCTTTGCTCAATTTCATTATTGCAATTTACTTTGAGCAATTACATTCTTAGAGATTGACTTATTCCTTGTCACCCTAGGTTGCAAACCCTCACATAGTTGTAAAGTAGCTAGAAATAGTTTTCATCTTGTGTTACTAATTAAATTTATTTAGTGCTGTGATTTTAGTTGAAACCGCCTATTCACCCCCGTCTAGTTGGTATCCTAGATCCTACAAGTGGTATTAGAGCCGTGGTCTCCATATTTCAAGGATTTAACCATCCCGGAGTAGGATAAATGGCTAATGATAAGAATGTTTATGTGGGAAACCACCATTCTTTGATGGGAACAATTATGATTATTGGAAGATAAGAATGATGGTTCATCTTAAGGCAATGGGCAAGAAGATATGGGGGATTGTGAATGAGGGTGTCGGGGGAAAATATTAATGACCTTTCGAAGCCCATGGAAACAACAAGACACAAAGGCCCAGGCCTACCTAAGGGAACAACGACTGCCGTCGGCCCAACATGGGAGGCGAGAGCCACGCTCCGCCTCGCCCGACCTCATGCCCCGGGGTTGGGCTCCCCCGACTCCCGGAGGACCAAGCTCCGTCCCGCCCGACTGCGGGCCTGGGGTCGGGAGCATCCGACCCCCCGCCACGGGTCTCTGCCTCGCCCGACTCCAGGCTTAGGGGGTTGGGCTAGCCCGGGCTCTCCAGACCAGAATCCGCCTCGGGCGCAGATCCCATGGGTCCCCCTGTCGATCTCGCCATAAATGCGCCGCAGAGCTGTCAGGGAGAAGGATATCCGCGCACCCACGCAACCCACCACAAGTACCCATGCGCGGCCGCGCAGTACTTGCTACAGTAGCTGCGACCCCCTCCGATTGGCCACAGGGCACTCATGGCCTGCACCGTCCGGAGCAGGAGGAAGCCTCGCCCGCTCTCGTGCCCCGCGCGCCCGGCGGCAGAGATGCGACGTCCGCTATCCGCGGGCCGTCAGCAGGATGGAGGGATCCGCCGCCTCCCCCAGCGGACATGGGGGTCACGACGGAATGCCATCATCGCGCTCGGCGGCTACAGTCGCCGAGGAAGCCATCGACAGGACGTAACGACGGCCACCTTCTTCCGGCAAACACGCCGGTGGAAGCCGAAGGCCGGCGACCTGGGAACTTGCTTCCCCCTTCGTGTTGTATTTTTACCTAGCCATGTTTATCTCTTTACTGCTCCCCACAATCAGTCTCACCTGTAACCCCGGTGATCTCCTTACGCTATAAAAGGAGAATCGGGGGTCTGAGACAGAGGAGGCAGGAGGCTCCACGCACAACTCAAGGCATCATAACGCCCCCAAACCAACAGAACACACGTACGCACCCTCCTGAAGCATCAGCGCACACCCAAGAGACCTGGGAGACTCGGATCCGGCGGGCCTTGTCCCAGTAG
>NC_028452.1:17415532-17446575 GCF_000263155.2 Setaria italica | reverse complement strand
AGAAAATTTTTTTTGGATGTTCAACTGGTGGAATGATACAGGGAATGAACTCAAGTATCTTGGCTTCAATATTCCCGATGAAGATTTCTCTCACAAGTTCCTTAGGTGTCTCCTGAAAAAGTATGATACAATTGTGACATTGCTAGTGAGATCAAACTTGAAGATCATGACACCTACACAAGTGCTAGAAGAAGTGCTCACTTATGACATCTTCAAGCAATCACAAAATGAAGCACATGGTGTAGCAAAGGAAGAAGAAAATAAAAGCATTGCTCTCAAGGCTCAATCTTTAAAGGAGAAGAACAATGATGAAAGTGATAATGATGATAATTCCGTGGAAGAAATCGCTCTCTTTGTGAGAAGGCTCAAAAGAATCATGAGGAACAAAAACTTGAAGAAGGGTCAATCATCAAAGAAAAATCCATTTGAAGACAAGAAATGTTTTGAGTGTGGTGAATTTGGACACATTGCCGCAAATTATCCAAACAAGAAGAATAGGAGCAAGAAAAGTGATGATAAGAAGAAGAAGAAATTCTATAAGAAGAAAAGGAATGATCAAGCCTACTATGTTGAGTCGGATTCTGATACTAGCTTCGATTCGGATGACGATGATGATGAGAAGCCATCAAAGGGAATTGCTGGCATCGCCATCAAGAAAGCTCCATCACTCTTCTCTTCACCTTTTTGTCTTATGGCAAAAGGCGAAACAAAGATATCACTAGATGATAATGATAATGATGATGATAGTGAGCTTACTTATGAGGATCTTGTGAACATGCTCAGTGAAACTGATAACTACATGCGAAAAGAAATGAAATGCCAATCACTTCAAGAATCCTATGAGGAGGTAAAGATTTCTCATGAGAATATAAAAGAAATTCATGAGAAGCTTGAGGAAGCTTAAAATTCTCTTCTTGCGCATGAAGCCAAAGGAAAAATGAGCATGAATGTTGATTGTGATATGCTTAGTAATAAATCTTGCATGCCTAGTTCATCTAACACTCATTGTAGCTCAAGTGACGTATCTTGCATGAGTGATGGCTCTTCATATGATTCTTCTCTTATCATAGAAATCGAGAAGTTAAAGAAGGAAGTGGATTGTTTGGTCAAAGACTTGAAAAAATGTTATGATAGTAGAGCTCAATTCAAACATATCTGGTCAAGCCAAAAATTTACCTTGAACTGTGAAGGTCTTGGCTACATTCATAAGAAAGGGAAGAAACCTTTTGTTCCTAAGAAGACCACTTTTGTTAAGAATGAAGGCAAATATTGTGAAAAATGCAAAAGTGTTGGTCATGTTGTAAATGAGTGTAGAAAGAAGCAAGTCGTAACATTTAATTCTAGCTATATTCTTAAGAAAAATACAAATGGAAATGTTGTTGCAAAATATGTTGAGTTACCTACCTTTGGTGCTAAAAAGAATGCTATTTGGCTGCCAAAGGTCTTGGTCACTAGCATCCAAGGATCCAAACAAGTTTAGGTACCTAAACGAACTTAATTTTCTTTTGTAGGTGGATTATAAGGCCAGAGGAAAATATTGGGTGGTTGATAGTGGTTGTTCTCAACATATGACCGGTGAAGCAAAAATGTTTCCTCTATTGATGATGAAGCATCCAGATATGATAACATCACTTTTGGTGATAATGGCAAGGGTGAAGTCAAAAGATTGGATAAAATTACTATCTCAATGATCATTCACTCACAAATATGCTATTGGTTAATTCACTTAAATTCAATTTATTATCGGTCGCTCAACTTTGTGATCTTGGTTACAAATGCATTTTCACTAGCGATGGTTTTGAGGTTACTAGTAGAGATGAAAAAGTTTGTATATTCAAGGGTTTTATGCATGAAAGTTTATATCTTGTGGATTTCTCTTCTAGTCATGCCATGTTGACAACATGCTTATTCTCAAAATCATCTATGGGTTGGTTATGGCATAGAAGGCTAGCTCATGTTGGAATGAAATAATTAAATCGGTTATTAAAACATGATCTAGTTGTTAGCTTGAAAGATGTGAAATTTCAGAAGGACAAATTATGTAGTGCTTGTCAAGCCGGAAAACAAGTGGCTAATTCTCATCGATCTAAGGGTATTATGTCAACCACAAGACCTTTGGAATTATTGCACATGGATTTATTTGGTCCAACTACATATAGAAGCATTGGTGGACATTGTTATTATCTTGTGATTGTTGATGACTATTCAAGATACACATGGGTATGCTTTCTTCATGACAAGATCGATACTTGTGATATTTTCAAGAAGTTTGTTACAAGGGCTGAAAATGAGTTTGATCTTAAATTGAAGAAAGTAAGAAGTGACAATGGTAGTAAATTTAACAACACAAGAGTTGAGGAATTTTGTGATGAGAGGGGCATCAAACATGAATTCTCAACTAAATATAGACCGGAACAAAATGGTCTAGTTGAGAGGAAAAATAGAACTTTGATTGACATGGCAAGATCAATGCTCTCGGAATATAATGTTTCGGATTCTTTTTGGGCCGAAGCAATCAACACCGCTCGTCATGTATCAAATAGGCTCTATTATCATAGATTTTTCAACAAGACACCTTATGAGCTTCTTATTGGAAGGAAACCAAATATTTCCTATTTTCGGGTCTTTGGTTGCAAATGCTATATTCTAAGAAAGGGTACCCGGCTATCCAAGTTCCAAAGTAAATGTGATGAAGGATTTCTTCTTGGATATTCATCTTGTAGCAAGGCTTATAGAGTATACAACAAATCAAAAGGTTTTTTTGAGGAAGCATATGATGTTGAATTTGATGAGACAAATGGCTCTCAAGATGAAAAAGAAAACTTGGATGATGTGAGAAATGAAGGCTTGAGCAATGCAATGAAAACTATGTCTATTGGGGATATTAAGCCTAGAGAAGAAGATGAGGATGATGGTCCATCAATTTCTATTAGAGTGAATCCATCTACTTCTACTATAAATGATCAAGATCAACAAAATGATGAAGTAAGAAATGATGACATTCCTTAAGACAATGAGCAATTGGCCTCCACTACTCCTCCTTCTACATCAACACAAGAGCCGGTTGTTCAACAAAAAATTCATCATTATGTTGCCAAAGATCACCCCATTGATCAAATTGTGGGTGGCATTAGTAAGGGTGTTCAAACTCGATCTCGTGTTGCTTCTTTTTGTCAATATTACTCTTTTGTTTCTTCTCTTGAACCTAACCATGTAGATGAAGCACTTCAAGATCCGGATTGGGTGAATGCTATGCATGAAGAATTAAATTATTTCACCCGGAATCAAGTTTGGAAATTGATTGAGAGGCCCAAGAACTATAATATTATTGGTACAAAATGGGTCTTTTGCAACAAGCAAAATGAAGATGGTATTGTTGTGAGAAACAAAGCAAGACTAGTTGCTCAAGGCTACACTCAAGTTGAAGGTTTGAATTTCGGTGAAACTTTTGCTCCCGTTGCTAAACTAGAAGCTATAAGAATTTTGTTAGTCTATGCATACTCACATAATATAAAACTATACCAGATGGATGTTAAAAGTGCTTTCTTAAATGGTAAAATTAGTGAACTAGTGTATGTTGAGCAACCTCCCGATTTTGAGGATCCTAAGAAGCCAAATCATGTGTATAAACTCTCTAAAGCTCTCTATGGTCTAAAGCAATCTCCCCGTGCTTGGTATGAGAGGCTTAGAGACTTTCTTATTTCTAAGGGCTTCAAAATTGGAAAGGTTGACACTACATTGTTCACTAAGAAAATTGGCAAGGATATTTTTATTTGTCAAATTTATGTTGATGATATCATTTTTGGGTCTACTAATGAAAGTTTTTGTGAGGAATTTGGTGAGATGATGTCTAGAAAATTTGAAATGTCTATGATTGGTGAATTGAGCTTCTTCCTTGGTCTTCAAATCAAGCAATTAAAGGAATACACATTTGTTTGCCAATCTAAATATGTGAAAGATCTATTGAAGAAGTTTGGTATGGAAGATGCAAAACCAATCAAGACTCCTATGGCCACTAATGGACATCTTGATCTCGATGAGGGAGGTAAACCGGTAGACTTAAAGCTTTATAGATCTATGATTGGTAGTTTGCTTTCTCTTACCGCATCTAGGCCCGATATCATGTTTAGTGTATGCATGTGTGTAAGGTTTCAAGCCTCACCTAAAGAATGTCATTTGACAACCGTTAAGCGCATAATGAGATATCTAAGATATTCTCCAAATACTGGTCTTTGGTATCCAAAGGGTGCTCATTTGAATTGGTTGGATATTCGGATTCGGACTATGCCGGTTGCAAGGTTGATAGAAAAAGTACTTCTGGTGGTTGTCAACTGCTTGATCGATCCCTTGTTTCGTGGTCTTCAAAGGAGCAAAACTCTGTGGCCCTTTCTACCGCCGAAGTGGAATATATCTCGATCGGGAGTTGTTGTGCTCAATTGTTATGGCTGAAACAAACTTTCTTGATTTTGGATTGGATTTCAAGGAAATTCCCCTCTTCTGTGATAATGAAAGTGCCGTGAAGATTGCCAACAATCCAGTTCAACATTCTAGAACCAAGCATATTGATATTTGACATCGTTTTATTAGGGATCATGTAAACAAGGGGGATATCAAGATTGATGGAATTAGTACAAATGATCAATTGGCGGATATATTCACCAAACCTTTGGATGAGCAACGGTTTTGCAAATTGAGAAATGATCTAAACGTCATTGACTTCACAAATGTGTCTTGAAACTAAGTACATATGTTTGCCTTTGCATCTTATTGTTTCTTGCATATTTAACTAGATTTTTAGGTGCTTTTTATACTATTTATTTTTGTATCCTTGGTCATGCATCTTTTAAAGAAATTTTGGTTCAAATCGCTCCCATCATATTTTTGGATGATTCATTGATGCTAGTGGATGAGAAGAGAATGTTCATGAGCAATGATCCCAAGTTAAGTCTAAAAAATCATCTCAAAGTGGCATTCAAAGGGTTTTTGGACAGTATAATGCGGACCGTCCGTGCCCTCATAGGCGGACAGTTCGGCACCGACGGACCGTCCGCGGGTGAGAGGCGGACCGTTCGCGTTTGGGTCAGTTTTATGCAGAAATTTTTCGGGATTTCGAAAGTGGGCAGTTTTATATGGCGGACCGTCCGCCCCCCTGGCGGACCGCCCGCGCCTGTCGGGCAGGAGGTGGACCCAGTCCAACGGGTCTTTATCTAAAGGAGGTGACCCCCTTTCTTCTTCACCTAACCATATCAGCCCTCCTCTCTCTTTTTCATCTCCTTTGTCAAGAAAGGGACTCTCACCTAGGGAAAGAATTTGGAGGGTTCCCCGGACCATCTGCTCACATCTCCGGACTCTCCGCGTGATCCTCCAGCATAACCAGACGGTATTATTTCAAATCCCCTTTTGGTTTCTTTGGATTTCAAGGATGAAGATGGTTAGGGTTTTGATGGATGATCTGAAATTGGTGCATGGATTCGTGCTTTTGGTTTGGGGGATTGATTTCTAATGACAAGGAGAAGATATGTTCAAAGTTTGGTTGATCGATTTGGTCTAAAATTGAATATCCATGGATTGGAATCTTGGAACCCACGGTTCCCGGTCGTAGCCACGATGAACTGTGGATCGTCCGCCCCTCCCAGGCGGACCGTTCGTAGGTCATCAGTGACTGCACCAGGGACTATGGCATCTAAAAGGATTATTGTTTATTCTTTTATTCATATCAATCAAACTTATGCTTGTAATGCATGTTCTTGATAGTGATTGAGTTCGCCGCATTACTAAGGCCTTGGCTAGCAAGATGAAAAAAGGGAAATTTATCTAAAAGGCTGAGGGTTGATGATGAGGATGACTCAGGAGATGATGATTATGAGCCTAGTGAGATTGAATCTTCAGTGGCTCTTTCAAATAATGATGAGAGTGATGAGTTGAACCAAGGGGATAATGTGGATGAGATCATTGACGTGCTATCTCACACTGCTCCAAGAAAGAAGTGGACTATGAATACATATTCAAAGGAAATAACTCCTTACCAATATGGTCTTCCTCGCAGCACTTCAAACCTATTCTTCCATACTCAGGTACAAGAGGATGCTTTCTTTGGTCATCTAGTGAATAAAACCGTATACAAGCATTAAACTATAGACTTCCTCTATATTATTCAGCAGTCTGTGATGTGTGATCTAGTTCAGAAATTTGAAGTCATAGGTTTGAAAGCATTTCTTGAGCATAGGTGTGATTGGAATGAAACAATTATTCATCAGTTCTATGCTACCGTAGAAATTGATTTTGAGAAAGAGAAAATAGAGTGGATAACGGGCAAGAGAAAGTATAAGGCTACTTTTGCTAAATTTGCTGACGTCAATAAATTGAATTATGATTTTCTCACTGATGATCAAAGCTATAATATGGTTGATGAGAATCCACTAGAGCTTGATGAAATTACTCAGTTTTATGAGCTGGATAGGATGGGTATCTTTAGAATCTATGGCAAGATCAATGGTCTTATGCATTATCCGGCTGTCATCAATAAGGTTTCTCGAGTCACTATGCTTTCCAAGAGTGGATATAAGGATGCTTTTTTGTGCTATCATAGAAATTTTGTTCATCATGTTATGTTTGGACAAAAATATGATGTGGTTCGATTGATCATGGATCAGATTGTTGCTAAAAAGGTGAATCTTGAGATCAATATCTACTTTGCTCCCTACATTATGTCTCTTATTAAGGCAAAGACAAGGTTCAGAGGTCCTTGTGAGGTGGTTCACACTTTCTTTAAGCCATATAAAAATGATAAAGCATTTCTTGAAAGGGCATTGACTCCATTTCCCGATGATGGAGGAGTTCAAGATGAGGGAGATGTGGGAGGGGCTCAAGCCCAAGATGATGATGCACATGCTATGCCTCCTCCTCCACCACCTATGCAGTCATAGTGGGCACCTCCTGCAGGATACTTTGATCCCTACTTTGCCACTATGCAGCAGAATATGAATGAAAACTTCCAAAATATGCAGCAGGGGTTTAGGTTACACCTTGAGGCATTTGGGCAGCAGATGATTACTAATTTTTAGAATATGCAGCAGGGTGTTCAACAGCAGATAGATAACCGCTTTCAGGCTTTTGGGCAGCACATCCACTCCACCATGTATGAGCCCATCATGGCTAGGCTGCAACACGTTCAGGAGGGCCTTCATACTGACATTGAGGCTTTGGATGCTAGATTCAATAACTTGAGCATGACTGAGCAGCATCAGCGGGTTGTGGAGCAACAACAGAAACTTGAGAATGATGTCAGTGTTTCGTCATCCAGCTTCTCGGGTTTCAGTGATTACTTCTACATCATCTTTCCAGCTCCGGCACCTCCTCCTCAGTTCTATCCTCATCAGCCATTTTATCCTCCTCCACTGGCGCTTCAGGATGATTAGCCTCTTTTGGTACTTGATGCCAAAGGGGGAGAAGAATTGTAGAAGTTTGGAGGAGTGATTGTTAAGATGCACACTTGCAGGATTGCAGGAGCAGATCATGATGGATTGCATCTTAGAACTTTGTATGTTGGTTTGCATTTGTGAGTGAGTGCATGAACTTTGGCTTTTCATTTGAGACTTGCATGAACTTTGGTTGGTTTAACTTGTTTGGCATTAGAACTTGGTTGTAATTCATGATGAACTATGTTTTTGCGCCTTTTTTTTTCCTTATCTTGTTTTTTTCTAATGCTTGTGGAAAATTAAGGCTAACTCGTTCATAGATTTCTATTATTAAGCCAATTTCCCTATAGGCATGGGGGACCTTATCCCTGTAGTATGTTGACCAAATCAAGTTTACCCAGGGAATATCTTGCTTATTGTAGAACTTATGCAAATGTTTCAGGAGTAGGGCATCATTTTGCAATCTTAAATTTAAGACTCCCAAGCCACCTTTTCTTTTGGGGAGGGAGACCATTGTCCAAGCAGCAATGTTTCCACCTTTCTTAGTTAGATCATTTCCTCTCCAAAGACACTGCTTTCTTGCTCTATCTATATTTTCAATCACTCCCTTATGAAGTTTAAAAGTGCACATGGCATAAAAGGCTGAGGGTGTGATAACTGAGTTTACCATTTCAAGTCGATTCGAGAAGGATAAAAGTGATGAGCATGCTGTGAGTCGACTTTCTACTCTGTCCATAATAGGAGAGAAGTCCTCAATCTTTGGCTTTATTGTACCCATAGGCAGACCAAGATAGGTAAAGGGCATGGATCCAATTTGGCATCCGAAATCTGCAGCCAGTGCTTCCATTTTGTCACTTGAGAGACATTGATTGGGAATCATTGACGATTTGTTGTAATTAACCTTTAGGCCAGTTGACTGAGAGAAAACTTGGAGTAATTCTTTGAGGAAGAGCAGTTGAGTACTGTCTGCTTGCATAATCAGAATCGTGTCATCAACATATTGTACTATAGGAAAATCAGTGCTATCCTAAGGGAGGGGTGCTTCAAGATGGTTATCATGGAATGCCTTGTTTACTACCACTTGTAGGAGTTCAGCAGCCAAGACAAATAAAGTGGTGATAAAGGATCCCTTTGTTGTACTCCACGCTTGCACTTGAACTGCTGTTTCCCAGGAACTCCACTTAGGAGAACCGAGGAAAAAACGGAGTTAAACAATAACTTTATCTAGGTAATCTATTTTTCGGAAAAACACATTTGAATCATGACATCAATTATCAAAGAATGCTCTACTGTATCAAAGGCCTTAGTAAAGTCTAATTTGAGTATGATGATTTCTCTCTTAGATTTGTGGCATTGGTGAATGTTCTTTCTATAGGAAACAGTGGCCATAGCATGAAAATTTTTTGTACATTCATCTCCTAGCTTGATCCTATTTGCAGTAAGCCTTTTCCTCCAGCAGTGATTCTTATATTTCAGCAATTCAATTAATTTATTTTTATAACCATCCTGAAATTCCATTCTATACTGTATAAAGGTCTACATTCTTCTAATGAATCCAGGAAGAAGATTCCCTAGGATTACAACCGTTTCTATTTGTTTACTACGAACAATATTTAGGCCCTGTTTGGCATGGCTCCAACTCCGGGTGGAGCTGCTCCACTCCTGAACTCCACATGGAGCCAGCTCCGCTCCAAAACTCCAGAACAAAAATGAGGTGTTTGGCTAGATGGGTGCTCTCAGCTCCAAAAAAGATCGATTTCAGTGTGGATTACCATTGTTGCCCCCTAATTAAGGCCCCACTTGTCATCCTCTCTATCCCATCTTCTTCTTCCCCTTTTTCCACTGCAATGTGCTGCACACGGGAGACCCTCCACGGGCGGCGGGGTGGGTGGCGGGCTAGGCGGCGACGGGCGGCGGGGTGGGCGGCGACGGGCAATGACGGGCGGCGGGCGGCGACGGGCGACGGGTGCGGCGACGGGAGACGGGTGCGGCAACGGGCGGCGACGGGTGACGGGTGCGGCGACGGGAGGCGGCGACGGGCGGCGGGCTGGGCAGCGGGGTGGGCGGCGACGGGGGCGGTGCAGGGCGGCGGGCGGCGACGGGCGACGACGGGCGGCGACGGGCGACAACGTGCGAGGACAGGCGGCGGGCGGCGACGGGCGACGAGCGGTGACGGGCGACGATGTGCGACGACAGGCGGCGACGGGCGGCGGGTGGCGGGCGGTGACGGGCGACGGGGGCGGCTACGGGCCGCGGCGAGCGGCGACGGGCGTGGCGACGGGCGGCGGCGAGCGGCGAGGCCGGCCGGCCACGGGGGCGGCGACGGGCGGCGAGTGGGGCTCGAGATAATAGAAGGGAGAATAGAATGAAACGTTTTTTTTATAACCAGTAGCATTGGTGGGTAATTACCCACCAACTCCACGAGGAGGTTCAAAAGAGATGTTTCTGGAGCAGCAAAAGAGGTGCTCCAAAACTCCACCTCCATTTGCACTACAGCTCCATGAAGTTGGCAACTCCATAGAGTTTTGGAGTTAGGGTGTTTGGCTAAATTTTTTGATGGAGTTGCTGGAGTTTAAGAGTGGAGTCGTGCCAAACAGGACCTTAATTTTGTCACCTGAACTGTCACCCACGTGACGCACCAGTACTCTTCCTTTTAGAACTTTACCACAGTATGCTCGGTTCATCTTTTTGGTAGTGTTGCCGAAAAGCAGGCGAGCACCAGATTCGGATGGGCACGCACGTCGACTTCACACACCTGGGATTAGATGCAGAGCACACCATTCTTCAGCTAGTCAACAATGCCCACGCCACGCTCGGCGCCTCGCCTTGGCTGCGCGCCCTCCTGCGCAGGATCAAATCCGTCTCGATTCCCAGGCCCCCCGGCTCCCCGCGCCGCTCGCTGCACCGTCTAGGGAACCGGTGCACGGTGCACCGGCTCCCCGCACCGCTCGCTGCACCGAGTCCAGCGACGCCCGCGCCATCCCGCGCGTCCACCGCGATCCCGACGCCGCAGCCGCCCCCGGCTCACCGCGAATGTTCGCACCCCTCCTTCCTCTATTCTTACGGCGGCGGCGGCGGAGGAAGACGAGGCGAAGATGCAAAGGCCCGCCGCCCAGCGCCCATTTCCATCATCGCGGCTGCTCCTCTAGCTCTACTCCTCATCGCTCTTCCTTGTCGCGGCTTGCGGGAGGCCCGTGTCGTCGACCACGAGGGTTCGGGAGAGAGGGGCAGGCGCGGAGGGAATGGCGGCGGCTGGAGCGAGGGGTGGCGAAGAGGGCGAGGAGCTGCTCCTCCGTGCCGTGGATGCCGGGGACGACGTGAGCGGCGGCTTGTGCTTGGGGGAGAGGCCCTGGCGGCTCAACTTCGACCGGTTCCGCCGCCCGGAGGCGGAGCAGGAGAAGCCGGCGCGCGGGCTCCACGACTGCCTCGGCGTGCTAGGTCTGTCTTGCCTCTCCGATGAACGCTCTCGCTAGCGATGGCTACTAGTTCTGTCACGGTTTTGTATGCACGTGTGTTTGGAGTAGGACTTTTGTTTGTTTGTTGATCTGGAGTTGTGTTTGACTAACAGCTCACTAGTCACTGTCAATTTGTCATATTTGGCACGGCGATTTATTAAAGTAATCGAGGAGATAGTGTACGAATAGATGGTTTGCAGCGGTGTTTTTTACTTTGTCCGTGCAGCAGCGCACTCCACGTGTTTTTCCGTTGAAATGGTAGAATTTTCATCGAGTAGTTCACTGATAAGAGCCATTAGATTTGGTCAGGAGAGTAATTATGGGATGATGTATGCTCGTTGGAGTTGGTAACTTGGTATCTTAGTGTGTGTTTTTTTCTCATGTTCAGATGCCATGAACCTGTTTGAAAATGTTGGTGAATTTTATTAGTCCGTGGTTGTGTTCCAGATTCAAAATTGAGTTTCATTTTTATTTGGAAATCAGTAAGAGAGATCCATCAAATCTCGGAACCACTGCATGCTGATTTTTCTTTAATCGTATTCTTTTGCGCATTGACTTCTAGTTGAAAAACATCATGGTTCTATTTTCTGTTGAAATTGCTTTACCTTTTTGTAATTGGTTCAATAAGTCAAAGGTTTTATTATGAACTATTGAACTGAAGATCCTACTGCCACTTTTTCCATTTTGCATTTGAATCTGTCCACTAGATTTATCTTTGTTCCATTTGATTATATGTTTTCTTTTCACCTGTCTATTGTTTGTCTCTTTGAGGATTTCCTGATGTAGAAGGTTTGGGAACTTGTATTTTCTAAAAAACTATACATTCCATGCAGAGATGAAATCTGGAAACCATTAATCAGAACTTCAAAGTTCTCATTGTTTACATAAGGATAAAGATTCTGTATGGATGGTGGAAGTTCACATTTTGTGCATGCAAGATGTCTGACACACAAACGATGAAACGAAATCCAACAAATTGGATCCTTTGATATAGTTGCATATATTTCTATCTGCTCCACAAATATTATTCTTGTGGATTGAGTTCCTCTGAGAGTAATGCATACAATTGTTTGGATCCTGTTGATATAGTTCAGTCTCCTAATGCACCATTTTTAACTATATCTGCAGCTCAAGGCTCTGCTGATGATGTTGCAGAATACTACCAACAACAGTTGGAAATGCTGGAAGGTTTTAATGAAATGGATACACTGGCAGATCGTGGTTTCCTTCCTGGAATGTCTAAGGTTTGTTGTGTACTCTTCCTCTGAGTCATGAAAAAAGGGAAAGAGAAAACACTTCCTTGCAGATAAAATGTCCAGCATTTTTTTCTTTCCAATATGAAGCAATTCTTTTTTACCTGTAGATTATCCTACTTTATACTTGCAGGAAGAGCGAGAGATGGTTGCCCAAAAAGAGACATGGGCCATCCGATTATCTAACATTGCAAACATGGTTCTTTTTGCGGCAAAAGTTTATGCCTCAGTAAGGAGTGACTCCCTAGCTATTGTTGCTTCCACCTTGGATTCTCTACTCGACTTGTTATCTGGTTTTATATTGTGGTTTACTGCCTTTTCTATGCAAACACCAAACCCATACAGATACCCAATTGGTAAAAGGCGCATGCAACCTCTGGTGAGTTCCACATCAATTAGAATATGCTTGTTATTTACTTTTATTTCTTGCATTCGATTCAGTTTGAATAGAATGATCGAAGCATTTTCATTTTACATTTCTTTCTTCAATAGTCCTTGTGTATTGTTACTAGAAATGATGTGTTGCCTCCTAGATATTAATTCAGCAAAGCAAATTAGCACAAAACGTAAAAGGAAAAAAAGGATAGAAGAAATGGCCTTCTGTTCCTCTTTCTGGTCTTTAACTGTTCTTGAGAGACTGGATGTTAGGGCACAATTATGCTCACATGTGATGTTATTTATGCAAACTAGAATTACAATAGGTCCTATTACTTGCAAAGCTGCAAGTTTTAAAACCGAAATTGACACCTCTAGCAAAATTTTGCAAAACTACACATTGAACGATCGCGGACAATACCAGAATTTCAGCATGAAAGCTCATCTGACAGTTTGAGGCCTTGAGCCTTGTAACCAAAATCACAGTTTAACTCTGTTTCATGAATTTTTTTTTACCTTTTCGCTTTTTTTTCAGATTAAGTGTACAAATGATTTTTTAATTGTCCTTAGTTTCCAATTTATCTTTTTGACTAGTTTACCACAATCTGTGATGCAGGGAATACTAGTTTTCGCTTCTGTCATGGCTACGCTTGGTCTTCAAATTATCATAGAATCTACACACTCACTGGTATCCGATGTAAGTTCACTTCTCATGTTTATCCTATTGGTGCACTTCTGCTTGACGCAAACTTATCCTCCCTGCCTATCTGGCACAGTTGACATAGCGAATGGATCAAGCAATCAGTTTCATGAAAAGTGATTTTGTAAAAGCAACTTCTACTTCTGAATATTTTCTGTAACTTGTACTGCCGATATTGAATACTTTTGCTTTATCAGGGCGATGAATTCCGCTTGACAAAAGAGCAGGAAAAGTGGGTTGTCGATATTATGCTCTCAGTGACACTGGTGAAGCTTCTCCTGGTTATATATTGCCGAACATTCACCAATGAAATAGTGAAGGCCTGTGCACAGGATCACTTTTTTGATGTCATCACCAATGTTATTGGGCTTGTGGCTGCACTTCTTGCTAATTATGTTCAAGGCTGGATTGACCCAGTTGGAGCTATCATTGTAAGTAACACTAATCCAATCTCTATTTACTTCTGTATAATATGACGTAAACTACTCTTGTAATTTCATTGATATATATATCATAATAACCAAGTTGCTTAGAGACTTTAATATGTTTTAGTTAGTAACTTAGATATGTGAATGTACATGGTGTAGGTATCTAAACTAAATAATTCCAAAGACAAAACAGTTCCTTATGAAATTTCTTCAGACAGTGACCAAATGACAAAGGAGTATTTATTTTGTAAACTGACATGGTTACAACATCTTTTCATTAGCTGCACCTTACACTAGACTGCTACTGTTACCAGAACAGGTGGACCCTTTATTAATTTGATTCTAACAAAAGCATAACACAAGTACAGAGAAACCAAAATAATCCTACTGACATCAAACAAGAAAGGAAGGTGGGCTCCAACTTTGGATTGAGTTGATACAGAAATCAGGGGTTGGCATTGCCGTACCCAGATCCAGCACCTTGACCGCCGCCACCCCCACCGTTTTGACTGCTCCCGCTGCCACCACCATTGCCATTAGCATTTGCACCTGCATAACTAGGTCCGTACCAATACCTATTAGAATAGCTAGAGCCAGATCCAGTGCCGCTACCAGATCCCTGTGCACTAGATCCCCAATGGCCTCCAGCTTGTCCACCACCACCACCGCCACCGGAACCACCAGCATTGGAAGATTCTCCATAGCCTGAATACGGTCCTTGACTGTATGTACCAGACCCTGAACCTGACCCAGACCCTCCACCGTAACCAGACCCACCGTATTGGCTAGTCCCACCACCTCCACCACCCCCTCCAGCAGTTGCATGGACACCGTTTGAACCGCTCTCACCTGCGCCAGTGCCGGACCCTGACCCTGATCCTGCACCATTCACATATCCACACCCCCTCCCCCTCCAGTGCCCGTCCCATCAGCACTAGAGTATCTAGCTACCCTCACAGCATTGGCTAATCCCATGCTCATGAGGACAATGAACCCCAGTGATATTAGCTTTGTGCCTGCCATTGTGAGCTACTACTAGGGAGTATTTTAGTTGAGATGAGTTCTCAGTGAATGCTGCATGGGTATTTATAGACTTATAGTGCTTGAGGCCATGCAGTGGTTCTTTATCTTAATAGCATGCATGTTAACGGTAGTGGTGTTTCGATATGAGACCAAGTGGAGGCTTTTAAAAGCCATTGGAGTTAATGGAGCTTCTTGACTTGACCATTGAGTACATGCAAGAAGAGAAGTGGCCACAATTTACGAATTTTCTTCTCACTAGTACTCGCTATGCTCTCCTCTCTAGATGATCTCCTAAGTGCTAGCTTCTTAAAGTCATCTCCATATATTATTGATGGCACAAAGTTTTAGCATTTGACATGGTCATTGGTGTTTGGAAGACCCATTCAAACTAAACCTAGCTGCTTGCTCCATTCTAAGTGTTAATAGTGAAGTTATTTATCAAGTTTTTTCAGTTTTTTGTACTTGTCACTGCTACTAAATCAGCAAAAGATTTTGGCACCAGACTGATTTGTCTAATAGGTGAAGCTAGGTCCCGTTCCATAAACTATCGCTTGAAATTTACTTACATGTTGTGTCTCTCCTTGATCTGTGCATTTATAGGGTTCTTGGATAAGGACCATACAGATCTTTATTTTTTTTTCGAGAATACGCAGGAGAGCTGCGTATCTTTGTATTAAGAAGATATAACGAAGAACGTTTAGTTACAACGCGGGCCAACCGGGCGCACGTATACGGATCAAAGGCTCACAAGACTGTTCCTAGTAAGAAACAACAACAACCAGATAGGAAGGAGGAGAGACCAGAGAGACTAAACGTGTAGCAGGCTTCCTGCCATTGGCCATCCAAGCAGACACAAGTGCTTGGCGCCAGCAGAGCTCCAAAGATAAACCATACAGATCTGTAAAGTATATACTAGAAACTTCCAAACTCTTAACACATACTCTATTTTACCCGACCTGAGAACAAAAGCAAGTGTCTTACTTTCGCAAGGATTTTGTGCTCCCTTTGGAACATGAGATTTTGTCTTGGCTTTCTCTTGGAATAAATTGTTTGGTTGAAAAACCTGCAAAATTTATGCATATGACAATACGCTTAAATATGCATGCTCATGCCATTTCATTCCTTACACTGTATGCATTTGACCATTCTCTCCAGCACTGTGAAACATGTACAGCTGGTGAGACAACAATCAAAAGATAATGAGATCGCCCATAGTAATTAAACCCAGGGTTTATCTTTTGTTGTCAGATACTAGCATTATACTAACAGTGAAGCTAGTAAATGACAACCTGCATTAAGTCTGAACTGCTTGTTTGAAGATCAGCACAGGCATACGCTGAGCACCCAAACAATTCTTATTCCTCTTGCAGTGGTTGACATTGCAGAGGCGACCTCGAGATTTTCGTAAAGACTTTGACAAATTCGGGCATGGACTAATCACTATGTGCACGTGGTGATCATGATAAGGGAGACAGATCACAAGGTTAATTAATTAGTACAATGCAAGCTGTATTAGTAGCAAAAGCAATAGACCGAGCTTCTCTTCTTGGCAGAAAGGATTTACCAATGACATTTTACTTCAGGCTCAGTAAAGGAACTATCTACTAGAAATTTATTTTTCCTTAGCATGCCTTCATGCCCTTCGTTAATTTTTTCCTCTCCCTTTTGGACAACTTTCTTTACCGCAGTAGGGTTTCCCCTACTGTTCTTGCTAAAAAAAGAAGGAAAAGATGACATGTTTGAAGTTATCTCCCTTGTTCCTTTGCAGCTCGCGATCTACACAATCAGGATGTGGTCGATCACGGTGCTGGACAATGTCCACTCTCTGGTCGGCCAGTCGGCACCACCAGCATTTCTCCAGAAGCTCACCTACCTATGCTGGAACCACCACAAGGCCGTGAGGCACATTGACACGGTGCGGGCGTACACATTTGGTTCCCACTACTTCGTGGAGGTGGATATCGTCCTTCCCTGCGCCATGCCCCTGCGAGAGGCCCATGACATCGGCGAGGCCCTGCAGGAGAAGCTGGAGCGCCTGCCTGAGATTGAGCGGGCCTTCGTCCACCTCGACTATGAGTTCACCCACCAGCCCGAGCATGCTCGGTCGCATGACACATAGCTGACTGAAATCCAACACGGTTCAGAATGATCTGAAACTAATGGGATCAGAGAATCCTGTTTTGGGTGCCAAAGCAGATTGCATGTGAGTACGTGACAGCAGGCTGTGATTATGTTGTGCATATTTTATTTGATTGCCTGCTGAACTGTAGCAGGCAGTTACTACTGGTGGGTAATCTTCTAAAGAATAGATAGCTGTTGTATACGTATATGAATCTTGTGCCTTAAGTTATTATTCTGCATCTTCAGTGCTTACAATTTTAGATTCATGTATGCTGCCAGATCCTCTGAGCCTTGCTCTATCGTCATTCCACAGAAGCCTACAGGCCACAGCGATCAACAATGGCCATTCTGCTTGATATTTGTCACTCTTGGACGTACTTCTGTTCGTACCTGCATTAAACTTGACTTGATTTTTCTATAGTGCTTTATAGAAGCCAGATGAACTGTGGGTCACACCAAAAAAGCTAACATGGCATATATTTATGAAATGTTGACATTGGAATTGGAACTGTTTCTTTTGAAATATTTTTGGTTCCTAGTACACTACCGATATTGATTATTTATTTTTGGTTCATAGTACACCACCATTATGGATAATTTTTGCTCCAGGGAGATGAATTCTGCTTGACAAAAAGAGCAGGAAATGTGGGTTGTGGACATTATGCTCTGTGACATGGTGAAGCTTCTCCTGGTCATATATTGCCGCTCATTCACCAATGAAATTGTGAAGGCCTATGCACAGGAACTGTTTTGACACCATCACTAATGTTATTGGGCTTGTGGCAGCACTTTTTGCCAACTAGGTCCAAGTCCAAGGCTTGATCGATCCAGTTGGTGCTATCATTGTAAGTAAAAATAATCCGATCTCTGTTTACTTCTGTAATATGCCATGAGCCCATGAACCACTCTAGTACTTCCATTGATGTTAGATTACAATAACCGAGTTGCTTAGAACCTTTAATTAATGTCTTTAATTAGTACTGTTGGTAGAACACAACCATGTGATAAGCACCGTGTAGGCATCTGAACTTAATAACTCCCAAGACAAAACAGTTTCTAATGAAATTTCTCCAGATATAGTGACAAAATGACAGGAGTATTATTTTATCGATAAACTGACATGGTCAGTATATTTCTCATAAGCTGCACCTTAAATCAGGCTGCTGCATTTACTAGAATAGTTGGGCCCTTTATTAATTTGATTCTAACAAAAGCATAACACAAGTACAAAGAAACCAAAATAATCCGAAGACTTCTAACAACAAAGGATGATGGGCACCAACTTAGATTGAGTTGATGCAGAAATTAGGGGTTGGCATTGCCGTATCCGGATCCAGCACCTGAACCGCCGCCACCCCCACCATTTTGACTGCTCCCGGTGCCACCACCATTGCCATTAGCATTTGCACCTGCATAACTAGGTCCGTACCAATACCTGTTAGAATAGCTAGAGCCAGATCCAGTGCCACTGCCAGACCCCTGTGCACTAGATCCCCAATGACCTCCAGCTTGTCCACCACCACCACCGCCACCGGAACCACCAGCATTGGAAGATTCTCCATAGCCTGAATACGGTCCTTGACTGTATGTACCAGATCCTGAACCTGACCCAGACCCTCCACCGTAACCAGACCCACCGTATTGGCTAGTCCCACCACCTCCACCACCCCCTCCAGCAGTTGCATGGACACCGTTTGAACCGCTCTCACCTGCGCCAGTGCCGGACCCTGACCCTGATCCTGCACCATTCACATATCCACCACCCCCTCCCCCTCCAGTGCCCGTCCCATCAGCACTAGAGTATCTAGCTACCCTCACAGCATTGGCTAATCCCATGCTCATGAGGACAATGAACCCCAGTGATATTAGCTTTGTGCCTGCCATTGCGAGTTACTACTGGTGAGTATGGGTTGTGATGAGTTCCAAGTGAAGGCTGCATGGGTACTTATAGTGCTGGAGGCCACGTAGTGGTTCTTTATCTTAATATCATGCAAGTTAACGGCAGTGTGTTCCCATAGGAGACCAAGTGGAGGCTTTTAAAGCGAATGGAATTAATGGAGCTTCTTGACTTGACCATTAGCCACATGCAAGTAGCGAAGTGGTTGCAATTTACAACTTGTCTTCACGCTAGTGCTTGGTATGCTCTCCTGTCTGGATGGTCTGCTAAGTCCTAGGCTCCTAGCTTCTGAAAAGTCATCTCCATGACTCCATAGATTATCACTGCGGCAAGAGTTTAGCATTTGATATGATCATTTGTGTCTAGAAGGCCCATTGAAACCAAACCTAACTGTTTGCTCTGTTCTAAGTAGGCAGTTAATTTGTATTCTTCGTCTCAAAGGTGAAGTTATGCATACTACTGTTTTTTGTACTTGCCGCTGCTACTAAATATGTGAAAGGCTTTGGTGACTGAACTGCTTTGTCTAATTGTTGAGAGCGGTTTCGGGTCCATAACCTGTCGCTTTAAATGCTCTCTCTCCTTGATGTGTGCATAAATCTATAGGGTTCTTGTACAAGTATGACTGAACTGACAAGGATAGTACTAGTAACTTCCAATCTGTGACAAATACTCCAATTTCATCCGGCCTGAGAACAAAGTGTCTTACTTTTAAGGATTATATGCCCTCTTTGGAACATGAACAATTTTATTGACTTCTGCATGAGATAAATTGTTTTGGGTGAAATACCTGCAAATTCATGTGTTCTACAATAGATAGATTCCATATATGAATGCATATGACTCTGCATGGCTTACATGTACATTTGACCAGACTCCAAAGCTGTAAAACGTGAACAACTGGTGACACAACAATCCAAAGATAATGAGATCACCCGCTGTAATTAAACTTAGGGTCTATTTTATTATTGATCAGGCTTTAGTATTATAATAACAGCAAAGCTAGTAAACGATGACCTGTATTAATTCTTAACTGCATGTTTGAAGATCAACGCAGCTCAGGCATCCACTGATCACTCGAACAATTCTATTCCTCTTGCAGTGGTTGACATTGCAGAGGCGACCTCAAGGTTTTCATAACGACTTTGACAAAATCAGATGTGGCCTTAAGAACTATATGCATGTGGTGATCATGATAAGGTAGGCACCTTACAAGGTTAATTAATACAGTGCAAGCTGTATTAGTAGCAAAATAGATTTTGAACCTAAGTATCCACTTGCAGTAGTTGGATCAAAGTCGACCCAAGGCAGGCAGATCGTCTGGTTTACCATAGCAACAACATTTAACAGAGTGTTATGTCTTGCAGTCACTTCGTAGCTGTCAGATAGTATTGTAAAAGAAAATGCTTATACCACGTCCTTGCTAATGTAACGAAACTTTACTACCACCTCCCTTCCGAAATTGATATAATCTTGGAATGCTGGGATCCTGCTTATAGTTTTTTTTTTTTGCGTACATGCATTGCTGGTTGCTTAATTACTATGAAATGACACTGGGTGAGTTGATTTCATTGGTCTAAATCAATTGCAACACACAGCATTGATAACTTAACATAAAACATTGGGCTGATCAATGTGAGGCCATGGGCCCATTACCCATAGTTTGCCTGCTTTGATGCAAATGGCATAGCACACACCATAGATTGATTTCAGGATCAATTTAACCGTAGGTTCTCTTTTCTGGATTTAGAATCTAGGATTGGTAAATGAAGGTAGATAGTAGAAACAGGGGCTACCTACATTGGGAACAACTGTAACAAATAAAAGACGAGATGTTTCATTTGGAAGTAACGAAAATAGTTGACCCAGCTGCTCTCATTGGAGGAAAAGGATTTACTGATCGATGTCATTCTACTTCAGTGTCATAGAGTAAAGGCACCAGCTAGGAGTTTTTCTTAGCAATGGCTCAATCTGCTTGGTTAATTTTCCTTTCCTTGTGCAGCTTCCCTTTTAGGTGGCTTTAAGCCCCTGTACACCAGCCTGAGCACACCTCCATGCGGTTTGCAGAACTTCAGAGCGATCTGAGACTAGCGGGATCAGCACAGCATGAGAATCCTGGGAGTAACGTGTTTTGGGTGCCGAGGCAGATCGAAGCGTGAGTACCTGACAGCAGGCTGGAATTATGTTGTGCATGATTGCCTGCTGAGCTTTAGCAGGAAGTTACTAATGGTGGGTATAAGTCTACTACAGAGAGTCGATAGGCTTTGTCTACGTATATGAATCTTGTGCCTTAAGTTATCATTACTGCCTCTTATGTGCTTGCAATTTTAGATTCGTGTTAGTGTGTACGCCGCTGCTTCTGTCATCATTCCAGTGAAGCCTACACTCAACCAGGCCATTCAGATTGACACTTGTCACTCGTATTCCCCTTTGAAATGTGAGATCTGGTAGTAACTCCACTAGGAGATTGACTGACACAAGTTACAATTACAACTAGAGCAGGTCAAAGCAAATCAGCCGCACCGGGAGCAAGTAACAAAGCTTCAGTAATTTGTGATAGACATTATCCGGACATCCTGTCTCACTTCTGCATGGGTGAAAATTCTGATGCTCTTCGTTGGGCAAGATTACCGTAACGGACGAGTCGTCTGTATGCAAAATTGTACTAAACCTTCCCCTACCTGTTTGGTGTACTTGTTCATACCTGCATCAGACTTGACTATTGATTTTTCTATAGCGCTTTATAGAAGCCAGATGAACTGTGTGTCACACCAAAAGAACTAACATATCATATAAACATGAAAAGTTGACATTGGAATTGCAACTGTTCATTGTGAAATGTTTTTGGTTCCTAATACACTCCAGGGTTATGAATTCCGCGTGACAAAAAAAAGCAGGAAATGTGGGCTATGGATATTATGCTGTCAGTGACATTGGTGAAGCTTCTGGTCATATATTGCCGTTTATTCAACAATGAAATTGTGAAGGCCTACGCACCGGATCACTTTTTTGATGTCATCACTAACGTTTTGGGGCTTGTGGCAGCACTTGTTGCCAACTATGTCCAAGGCTGGATGAATCCAATTAGTTGGTGGTACCATTGAAATATAACATGGACTACTCTCCATTGATAATCGAGTCACTTGGAGCCTTTAATGTCTTCAATTAGTATTAGAGGCATCCCTCTGTTTTTAAAAATATGATGTTTAGGATAAGCTAACTAGTAATTTTTTTTTACCAATTTGCCATGTCCTAAACATCATTTTTTTAAAAAAAACAACTGATGGAGTAGAACACAACCTTCTGCTGTTCTGGGTGTAGGCATCCAAATCTAACAACTCCCAGTACAAAACAGTTCCTCATGAAATTTCTCAAGATACAGTGACCAAATGAAAAAAAAGGAGTAATTATTTTATTGATAAACTTGCATGGTTACAACTTAGATTATACTGCTCCAGTTGGACACCCTTTATTAATTTGATTCTAACAAAAGCATAACACAAGTACAGACTTGAAACAAGAAAGGAGGATGGGCTCCAACTTTAGATTGAGTCGATACAGAAATCAGGGATTGGCATTGCCGTACCCAGATCCAGCACCTTGACCACCGCCACCCCCACCGTTTTGACTGCTCCCGCTGCCACCACCATTGCCATTAGCATTTGCACCTGCATAACTAGGTCCGTACCAATACCTATTAGAATAGCTAGAGCCAGATCCAGTGCCGCTACCAGATCCTTGTGCACTAGATCCCCAATGGCCTCCAGCTTGTCCACCACCACCACCGCCACCGGAACCACCAGCATTGGAAGATTCTCCATAGCCTGAATACGGTCCTTGACTGTATGTACCAGACCCTGAACCTGACCCAGACCCTCCACCGTAACCAGACCCACCGTATTGGCTAGTCCCACCACCTCCGCCACCCCCTCCAGCAGCTGCATGGACACCGTTTGAACCGCTCTCACCTGCGCCAGTGCCAGACCCTGATCCTGATCCTGCACCATTCACGTATCCGCCACCCCCTCCCCCTCCAGTGCCCGTCCCATCAGCACTAGAGTATCTAGCCACCCTCACAGCATTGGCTAACCCCATGCTCATGAGGACAATGAAACCAAGTGCTACTAGCTTGGTGCCTGCCATTGTGAGATACTACTAGTGAGTATGGTTTGCGATGAGTTCCAAGTGAAGGCTGCATGGGTATTTATAGTGCTTGAGATCGTGTAGTGGTTCTTTATCTTAATAGCATGCACGTTAACGGTAATGGTGTTCCCATTGGAGACCAAGTGGAGTCTTTAAAAGCCACTGGAATCAATGGAGCTTCTTGACTTGACCTTAGCCAAATGCAAGTAGCGAAGTGGTTGTAATTTACAACTTGTGTCTTCACGCCAGTAGTTTGTTAATTATGCTCTCCTGTCTACCTAGCTTCTTAAAAGTCATCTCCATATAGATTATCATTGGCACAAAATTTTAGTTTTTGATATGATCACCGGTGTCCAAAAGGCCCATTGAAACTAAATCTAACTGTTTGCTCCGTTCTAAGTAGGCAGTTTACTTGTATTCTTCGTCTCAATGGCGAAGTTATCCATATAATTTTCACTGCTACTGGATACGTAAAAGGTTTCAGTGACCGAACTGCTTTGTCTATAGTTGAAAGCTGGGTGCTGTAGGTCCATAAATTGCTTGGAATTTACTAAAAATGTCGTCTCCTTGATGTGTGCGTATATAGGGTTCTTGGACAAGTACTATACTGAACTGACAAATAAAGGTAGCACTAGTAACTTCCAATCTGTAACGAATACTTCAATTTCAACCGACCTGAGAACAAAATGGCTTATTACTTTGTAGGATTATATGCCCCTCTTTGGAGCATGGAATTTTTTCTTGACTTCTACATGAGAAAAATTGTTTTGGGTGCAATACCTGCAAAATTCATGTTTACTACAATAGATTCATATATGAATGGTCATGACTTTGCATTGCTTAAAGATCTACATTTGACCATACTCTCCAGCTAGCACTGTGAAACGTGAACTGGTGACACGACAGTCAAAAGGCAATGAGATCGCCCGCAGCATTTAAACCCAGGGCTTATTTTTTGTGATCAGGCCAGGCATTACTATTATACTAACAGCAAAGCTAGTAAACGACGACCTATGTATATTAACTCTGCATGTTTGAAGATACACACAGACACAGGCATCCGCTGATCACCCAAATAATACTATTAATTCCTCTTGCAGTTGTTGACATTGCAGAGGCGACCTCGAGGTTTTCATAACGACTTTGACAAAGTCAGATGTGGACTTAAGAAATAAATGCATGTGGTAATCATGATAAGGTAGGCAGCTTACAAGCTAATAAGGTTAGTTAGTTAGCACAGTGCAAGCTGTATTATTAGTAGCAAACGAAATTTTGAACCCTAAGTATCCACTTGCAGTAGTTGGATCAAAGTGGACAGAAAGCATGCAGGCAGATCGTCTGGTTACCATAGCAACAACATTAACGGAGGGTTATGTGTTGCAGTCCCCTCTTAGCCGTCAGATATTATTGTGAAAGAAAATGCTTATACCACCATTATTGTGTAACAAAACTTCACTATTTTCATGCATGTATTGTTGGCTGCTTAATACTTAATAACTATGAAATGACGCTGGGCGAGTTGATTCCATTAGTCTAAATCAATTGCAACAACAATGTTATATAACTACTTAACATAAACACATTGGGCTGATCAATGTGAGGTCCATGGGCCAATGCCCAATGACCCATAGTTGCCCTGCTTTGATGCAAATGGCATAACGCACGCCATAGATTGATTTCAGAATCAATTTAATCGTAGGTTTTAGAATTGGTAAATGAAGGTAGATGTTACAAACCAGGACCTGGATTGAGAATAATAACTGCTCCTCCATTCAAAATTGTAGATCGTTTTGACTTTTCTAGGTGTATAATTTTTACTATGCACTTATATATAGTGTATGTCTAGATGGAAAAGCCAAAACGACGTACAATTTGAAATGGAGGGAGTATGATAACAAATTAAAAGATGACATGTCGTTCGGAAGGAACGAAAATACTTGACCCAGATGCTCTCCTTGGAAGAAAGGATTTATTGATGTCATTGTACTTCAGGCTCGCAATTCTTTTGTTCCTAGCAATGGCTCAATCCGCTTGGCTAATTTTCCTCTCCTTTTCGTACAGCTTCTTTTTTAGGTGGCTTTGAGCCCCTGTACAATTTGCTTTTTCTTTCCTACATTATACTTCTGGACAGCAGGGTTTCCCTACTGTTTTTCTTGTGCTCCAGAAAAGAAAGAGAAAAATACAACATGCCTGAGACCTTGTTTAGATACACCCATCTAAAATTTAGCTACCAGTTTAGTACCTCTTTTTAGCTAAAAGCTTTTTTTTTGAAAAAGAACTGGCAGGAATTCTGCCATTCATATATTAATAAAGGAGAATAGCAATGTCCAAACAAAATAAAGGAGAACCTAAGCTCGGCAACAAGCCCAAGAGAATATAAAACTAGTCACCAGCCCAAAAAAATTCTGAAACATCTAGCACCTGCTACGCACCAAGCGCGGACCTCCTCCTTGATTTTCTCTTTTTAGCTAAATGTCAGCTAGTTAAACTTAAACTTTAGTACTTCCTCCGTCCCAAAATATAGCTACTTCTAGAATTTTTCAGACAGATTAAGGATGTAGATCAAAAATCTATATTACACCTCATTAGAATAATTATACCTATCATATTTAATTGGTAGCAGGCTTGCATATAGATCTGCATGCCATAATTGATTTGCATGCATGGAGGGTATTTTAGAACTCTTATGCCAAATAATCCACTTGGAAACTCAAAAATAGCTATATTATGAGACAAAATTTGAATGTTAGAAATAGATATATTCTAGGATGGAGATAGTATCTCCTTTTAGCTAAAGGTCAGATAGCTAAATTTTAGCTAAATGATTGTTGAAAAGATTCCCACACCTCTTATCAATCTTCTTGATTTTTCCAGGAAAGGTGGAGAGGCAATTCGATCTTTTATCAGTTTAGCTAAGTTTAACTGGGTTGAACCAGCTAAAATTTGGTTGGGATCTGTTTGGATTCATAACAGCTAAAATTAGCTAGTGGATCAAAACTTAAATTTATTTCATTTGCTTTATTTCAGCTCGCGGTCTACATGTACGATCAGGAGTTCAGGACGTGATCGACGACGGTGCTGGAACACGTCTACTCCCTGCTAGCCCAGTCGGCAGCACCGGAATTTCTCCACAAGCTCACCTACCTCTAGCTCTGCCGGAACCACCGCTTAGGCCGCGAGGCACATCGACACGGTGCGTTCGGTTCTCACTACTTCGTGGAGGTGGAAATCGTCCTTCCCTGCCCCCATGAGATGTCTTCTTGATACTTGCATTGCCTACTCTTATTTCCATTGAAATGCGACATCTGGTCCTAATTCCACTGGGACATCGACTGTCACAAGTTACGACTAGAGCAACTCAAAGCAAGTCAGCCACGCTGGGAGATTAGCACCAGGAGCAAGTAACAAAAAGCTTCATTATTTGTGATGGATCTCATACTTCTGAGTGCTTCTGAAAGGGTGAAAAATTCCATGTTCTTCAATGGGGAAGAGTACCGTAATAGATGCGTCTGCCTGTATGCAAATTTGTGTACTAGCCTCTTCCCCTGCCTGTTTGACGTACTTCTGCTCGTACCGTGCATTAGACTTGACTGTTGATTTTCCTATAGCGCTTTATATAGAAGCCAGATGATAAACCGGAAAAATTTAGATTTTTAACACCCCAAACATGCTTCGCAAATTTGACATTACTATAAGAAATCGGTGCTCATAGCCTAAGAGGGGAGGGGTGAATTAGGCAAACTAAAAACCTTAACCTATGGCTTCCACTACTTTTGCATAAAACATAAACTAGATCATGCTATCAAGATGTGCAACAGTTGATCTAGTGTGAAACTCTCATCCCAAAACAAGTTTTGCGACCTAGAGCCAATCCTAGCAAGATACTACGGTAAGAATGTAAAGGCACACAAGTTGTAAGAATGTAACGTGGAAACGTAAGAGAAGGGGATGAGGGGAAGCAAAGTCTTGACACGATGATTTATACCATGGTATCAGTAGGCACTAAGCCACCACTAGTCCACGTCGTTGAAACACTCACACAAGAGTATTGCTTCCTGATCACCAAGTCTTTTTCGGGATACCTCTTAACCTACCACAAAGGCTTGGCCGCTAAGGCTCACACCAAGTTCCCCGGTCACCTTGATACCATCTCTACTAGGGAGCTTCTTCATGAAGGAAGGGTGTCTCCACATCCCCGCACACAGTCGTCGACGCCGCTCCACACCAAGCCGGAGGGTCGAAGACTTGCCGGCAAGCCACCAAGGCTCCAAGGCGCCGGCACACCTTGTACAACTGTGGTTCACTCCTTGAACCGATCACAAGGTAGGCACACCTTACACTCACTCTTCTCTAGGTCTATCCTAGCACTAATCACTATTCTAAACTTGTGCTAAGCCTTTGACAAATCATTTAAGCACTTTTGGTGGCTTGGATGTGTTCTTGATGGGTCTTGATCTCCAAGCACTTCCTGCGCCCAAGTTCAAATAGCTGTTGGCCTCCCTGCGATGGTTTCATTTTGGTAGCATCGGAACATCCGGTGCAAATAGCCGTTGGCCTCCCTGCGCCCAAGTTCTTTACTGACACACAAAAAATTCATCCGATGCTTCATCCGATGTTCGGTGATGAAGAGTTTCTGACAAAAACTCTAGAACTTCGCAAAGTAAATATGGTTCGTCCGACGCTCCCCTTGGCCCACTATCGGATCATCCGGTGCTATAGGGTTTTCTTTGTCTTTGTTTTCTTCACCCCAAAATTCATCCGACGCTACTAGAAAACCTACCATCGGAACTCCGATGGTCTTGACTCTTTTTTCTATTTTTCCATTGTATCAATTGATCCGATGGTTGCTCCAACACTTCTCAGATAGGGCATCGGAACATCTGATGGTGCCATTTCTCTAGATTTTCTCTATCATTTGGATGCTTCAATAACATAGAATAATCCTAGATACCATGGCTTGGTCACTTGAATATCATAGCTTGGATACTTGAATACCGTGATTTGGATATCAAGAATACCATGATTTGGACCTTGCCATGATTTTGTTTACATTCTTGGGACTTAGAAAACCTACAAGATACATGCTAGACAAATCATTAGTCCCAATGACTATATTGTCACTCAATTACCAAAATCACAAACTATGACCTAATGAGCCATGTTTGCTACAGTTACAAAGACGGACTTCGCAAATTTGACACTTACATAGTTGACACATTGATTTACTTGACATTTTACCTCTTTAATGATTTTTGTTTCTCATTTTTCCATTTTCTAGATTGTGAAATGCCAAAAATTTTCATCACCGGGAGTCACACCAAAAGATTAACATTGAAATGCAACTGTTTGTTCTGAAGTGGTTTTGGTTCCTAGTACCACCAATATTGATTATTTTTGCTCCATGGAGATGAATTCCGCTTGACAAAAACAGAGCAGGAAAAGTGAGTGGTAGATATTATGCTCTCAGTGACGTTGGTGAAGCTTCTCAATATGGTCGTATATTGCCAATCATTCAGCAATGGAATTGTGAAGGCCTATGCACAGGATCACTTTTTTGACGTCATCACTAACTTCATTGGGCTTGTACGTAACAGCACTTCTAGCCAACTATATAACTAGGCTGGATCGATAAACATGACATGAACTACTCTAGTACTTGATACCAGATTACAATAACCGAGTCGCTTAGAGTCTTTAATATCTTTAATTAATTGGTAATATATGTACTCCGATCCCTCTGTTTTTAACATATATGTTAAGCTAATTAGCTCATTTTACACTAATTAGTTTATCCTAAAAACCATATATTTAAAAAACGGATGGAACAATAAGCATGATGTGTAGGCATGTGAACTTTAATAACTTCCAAGACAAAGCAGTTCCTCATGAAATTTCTCCAGATACAGTGACAAAATAACAGCAATATTATTTTATCCATGAACTGACATGGCATGAACATCTTCCCATAGGCTGCAACATTTACTAGCACAGTTGGGGCCTTTATTAATTTGCAAAAACATAACACAATTACAAAGAAATTAAAATAATCCCACGACATGAAACAACAAAGTACAATGGCCTCCAACTTTAGATTGACTTGGTATGGAAATCAAGGATTGGCGTTGCCGTACCCCGACCCACCACCTGCACCGCCACCACTTCCACCGTTCTGACTATTCCCGTTGCCACCACCGTTGCCATTTGCATTTGCACCTGCATAGCTGGGCCCGTACCAATACCTGTTAGAATAGCTAGAGCCAGATCCAGTGCCACTACCAGACCCCTGTCCACTAGATCCCCAGTAACCTCCGGCCTGTCCTCCTCCTCCACCACCACCGGTACCACCGGCATTGGAAGATTCTCCATAGCCAGAATACCTTCCTTGGTTATATGTTCCGGAACCAGAACCTGCCCCAGACCCTCCACCGTATCCAGACCCACCATACTGGCTACTTCCACCACCACCACCACCCCCTCCAGCACTTGCGTGGACACCATTTGAACCACTCCCACCTGCACCAGCGCCGGACCCAGACCCTGATCCTGCACCGTTCACATATCCACCACCCCCTCCCCCTCCTGTGCCAGTTCCATCAGCACTAGAATATCTAGCCACCCTTACAGCATTGGCTAACCCCATGCTCACGAGGACAACGAAACCCAGTGCTATTAGCTTGGTGCCTGCCATTGTGAGCTGCTACTAGTGAGTATGGGTTGTGATGAGTTCTGAGAGGCGGTATGGGTATTTATAGTGCTTGAGGCCATGCAGTGGTTCGTTATCTTAATAGCATGCACGTTAACGGTAGTGGGTGTTCCCATAGGAGGCCAAGTGGAGGCTCTCAAAGGGGGCACTGGAATTAATGGTGCTTCTTGACTTGACCTTAACCACATACAAGTAACGAATTGGTTGCAGTTTACAACTTGTCTTCACGCTGGTACTTGTTATGCTCTCGTGGCTAGATGCTCTGCTAAGTCCTAGCTTCTTAAAAGTCATCTCCATCTTCTTAGAAGTCATCTCCATAGATTAACATTGGCGCAAAGGTTGAGCATTTGCTGTGATCAATGATGTCTAGAAGGCCCATGCATTGAAACTAAATCTGACTGTTTGCTCCGTTCTAATAAGTAGGCAGTTATTTATTTGTATTATTTGTCTGAATGGTGATGTAATCAATATAACTATATATTATGGTTTTTTTGACTTGTCACTGCTATAAAATACGTGAAAGATTTTAGTGACTGAACTGCTATTGTTTAATAGTTGAAAGCTGGGTCCAAGTGCCTGAAGAAACACTGAAACTCGTCCAGTTCAAATCCTTTTAAGTTTCGAACTTTTTCATTGTTCTTCTAGGCTTCAATTGAGCTACTTATAGTTCTAGAATTTCACAAGTGTGCACTAAACTATACTCTGGACTCGTCTAGGTCAAGCTATAACTCTTGACCCCAATAATAATATGGCCAAAGGAAAAATAAAGATGTACATTACTCCAAGTATCTCTCAATGCCAAATGACACTTGGAAATGGTTCATCCTTAGTCTTCGCGCATATCCTTTGTACTAATATAATGAAAACAAATGATGGGAGCCAAATGAAAACCTATCATTGTACTAACTTATTGCCGTTGTAAAACACATGTTAGTTGTAATTATTATGTTGTCATTAATCATGAAAACCAAACTAGGGGTCCAGATGCTCTGGAAAGATTAATATGCAGGGAAGAGTTTTTCTTTACGTCTGTATGAGACAAATTATTTTGGGTATAATATTCCTGCAAAATTCATGTATACTGAAATAGACTCGTATATGAATGTTCATGAGTTCATGACTTTGCATTACTTACGAATACATCTGACAATACCCTCCAGCATTGTGAAATTGAACAACTGGAGACACGATAATCAAAAGATAATGAGATCGCCCACAGTACGTAATTAAATGCATGGTTTATTTTTCGTGAACAGGCATCAGTATTATACTGACAGCAAAGCTAGTAAACGACGACCTGCATTAATACTCTTAACTGCATGTTTGAAGATCAATACAGGCATCCTCTGATCACCCGAACAATTCTAATCGCTTGCAGTGGTTGACATTGCAGAGGTGACCTCGAGGTTTTCATAACGACTCTGACAAACTCGGGTGTGGACTTAAAGAACTATGGGGCCGTTTGATTCCCACGGCTAAACTTTAACCCCTATCACATCGAATATTTAGATACTAATTAGGAGTATTAAA
>NC_028452.1:17391721-17415432 GCF_000263155.2 Setaria italica | reverse complement strand
CTCCATCTGTGCAATTAGTTTTATAATTAACTCATATTTAGTCCTCCTAATTAATCTCCGAATATTCGATGTGATACGGACTAAACTTTAGCTCAAGGATCCAAACGCTCCTATATGCATATGCCATGTGGTGATCGTGATAAGGTAGGAATCTTACAAGATTAATTAATTAGTGCAATGCAAGCTGTATTAGTAGCAAAAGAGATTTTGAACCCTATGACTTTCAGTGTTATCTTACAAGGGATCGGAGGCCGATCGCTGGTTGACCATAGCAACAACATTTAACCGTGTTATGTCTTCCAGTCCCTCTTATCCGTCAGATAGTATATATTGTAAAAGAAAATGCTTATACCACAATCATTGTAACGTAACAAAACTTTACTATTGCCACCCTTCTGAAAGAGATATCATCTTGGAATGCTGGGATCGTGCTTCTAATTTTCTTCATACATTCAGTGTCGGCCGCTTATCAATATTATCTACGAAATGACGCTGGCCGAGTTGATTTCATTGGGCTGATCAATGTGAGGTCCATGGGCCAATGGCCCATAGTTGGCCGCCTTTGATGCAAATGGCATAGGGCATAGATTGATTTCAGAATCATTTTAACGTAGGTTCTATATTATTCTGGTTTTAGAATTGGTATAAATGAAGGTGGCCGATACAAACATGGGCTACTTGGATTGAGAATAAGGATAACAAATAAAAGACGACATGTTTCGTTTGGAAGTAGTAGGTAACAAAAATAGTTGACCCAGCTGCTCTCCTTGTAAGAAAGGATTTGTTGATGTCATTCCACTTGAGGCTCATGGGGTAAAAGCACTAGCTGGGAGTCTTTTCTTAGCAATGGCGCATTATTCTAGCATTACACGCAGTTGCATCACAGTGAAGAACTAAGCGCGTCGAACTTTGGAATCATCAACGCTGCGCTTCTTTACCTTGGAGTACACATTCGGTTCCCTTGCGCCATGTCCAAGCGAGAAACCCATGACATCGACGGCGGGGGCTCCTATCTGGCTTCTACAAGCCAGATAACTACATGACTTTAGCCCATCAAGAACTCACAAATCGGAGCTTCTTCCTTCTCGGTCGTTTTCTACCTCCACCTCCTCAGTGCACCGTCCCAGCTGTCGGCGCTAGCACGCCGCCCGCCCACAAACCACCGCCCCTCTCTTCCTAATCTGGCAGTCCTCCTCACCCCCGCCCCAACCACCGGCCGAATCACCACCTCCGTCAAGCCTGCTTGTAAGGTGTGGCAGAACCATCCAGTTTAAACTGACTCAAGTACGCCGGTTAGGCTTTGCGTGTCGAACACGCCGCGTACTTGAATCAGTATAAACCCGGTAGTTCATCGGGCGTCCTCAACTCACTCGAAGACTCCACGTTACCGTTCATTCATACATCCAAGATCTCACACGCAGGAGCTTGTTACAGACATTACAGCTTTAAACAAATAATTTACAGTAGCGGATTATTACAAATTATAAGAGAGTTGCCTTAACATACAATACCAGTACCTAAGAGTGTTTAAAAACAAACCACTTCGCTTAAAGTCAGGGACGATAACATTATAAAGGCTTATTCAAACAAAGGAGACTAAAAAGAAACACATCGTGCCCACAACGTATTTCTCGTCTTCTGGAGTCCTCCTACAACCTTAGGCCATCTAATGACCTTCTTCAACTGCAACAAAATTACACAAACCCTAAGTACTAAAGTACTTAGCAAGACTAACCCGTCAACGGAAAAGAGTCAAAGGATATGCAAGGCTTTCTTTGGGTTTCTTGCTGACTTGGGATAAGCTAGCAAAGCATACTAAGAGTAGATCCTTAGAACATCTTTTATTACATGTTAGTTGCTAGACGGCTTATCAAAGTTTGGACTCCAAGCCAATACAAGCATACTAACATCATACAACATTTATAAACATCATTAGCGAGCAACTTTATGATGGTGGTCAGAGATCAAGCGGTATTCATATCCAAGAAGTGCGACGATTTGAGCCGATTTACATCCTGCAGGAGATGGAGCTAATCACACAACACGTGCGCAACCCGTCGGATCGCACGTGGCAACTTTCCCCTCCTTGGCTTCCGTCGCCTGAACTGAGCTCGCATAGCCCGAGGTCGTGTCCTCATGTACATCATTGTTCGGTCAAAGGTCCTATGAGTTAATGCCCACGACCCCGCCCACCGATCCACGTCAAGCACGATGAGTCACAATTCAAACTTCGGCACCTCAGAAGTACGTTAGTTTATCGGGTCCCACGTACCAGCATGTGATTAGTGCGTTCAAAGCTTGACCTAAAGGCCACCAATCAAATAGGCCTTAGATCCATTATCCAGGTAGGACCAAACTTTCAACTTCTTCATTAACATCCAACATCACCTTTTATCATGAGGCCAATGTCCTACCCGGCCTGTAACATCCCGTATTTTTAGGTGATGTTAATATGTGTGAAAAAGTGAATTTTAAAATTTTTATTGAGATGGTGTGAATTTTTCCCAACAATAAGAGTGCCTTCATTTAATCTCACCTAAATTCCTAGAATAAATTTGAATTAAATTTGAAAACTTAGGTTGAATAAATACTAGTGTGCCATTTGGATTTTATTTGGATTTTAATTTGAGTGGATTCAAATTTGAATTCCAAATGAAAATTTGAATTGAAACTAACACTCCTAACCACCCCAACCTACCTTGGGCCAAAACCCCGTCGCTGGCCCACACCACACACAAGGCTCGCCAGCCACCCCGCTAGCCACTTGGACCGCTTAGACGTCCAGCCCACCTAAGCCCAACAGCTCTGCCAGGCCTGCTGGGCCGCTTCGCCGCACGCTGGCCTATTTCGCCTGTCCGCCCGCACCGCGCCTCTACCACGCTGGCCCCACGCATCAGCCCACACTGTGCTTCTTCTCCGCCACCACCTCAGGCGCGCGGTGCGTGACCGTGGACAGCGACAGCCGCGCGCTGCCACTGCCGCTCCGCCGCGCGCTACCTTTTGCACTGGCTCGCCCGGATCGCCACAACGCCGCTTGCCTCCATCCCCACTATCCACGCCGCCCGCAAACCCTAGCCGCCACCCATAAATACTCTTGTGCCAGTCGCCCCCTTGTTCGAGCCGCAATTGGGGTTCCTCCCTTGTCCGCCACCAGTCTTGGAGGAGAAGGAGAGGGAGAGGGGTGCTGGAGCCGGAGGAGAAGAGGGAGAGGGAGGAGGTCCGCCACGGGAAGGAGATGTCGTCCGCGCCCGGAGCTTTGCCACGCCCTGAACCTTTCTGCCTCGCCACGCCGTCCGCGCCGTCTTACCGTCACCTTGCGCCACTGGTGAACCCCGCTACCGTCCCCGCGCCTTTACTTTCCTAGCTGTAGCCTAGGACACCACCACCACCGCCGGGGGGGGGGGGGAGGGGGCGGAGAGGGACGTTCGCCGCGGCCGCGGTCACCACACACGCGGGCGCCACGCTGCGGCCGGGACGCGTTCCCGAGCCCGCGCGCTGCTCCTTGCTGCTGCCTTGCCGCCATTCCGCGCTGCTTCTGTGGCCCGGCCATGGAGCTATGGATCTCCTACAGGTGCTCGCCGACGTCGCCACGGCCACTCGCCGAATTATGGGTTTAGTCCCGGGTCGAGACTGGCAAGTGTGGTACCATACCTACTGTAGGATAAAGTATTAGTGTTAGGGAGGAGAGGTGTTGACCTATAGCCTCCTGATTTGCTATTGCCCCCGATTGGCCCCGGTGGGAGAGTTTCACACTACCGGGGTGTTCCACTATGGGGGATCGCATCCAAGCCCGATTGCAGGATGGTATCATAACTCCTAGGTTCTTCACTCGGTAGGGTATGGTTCAGTCGACTAGCTACCGGCTGTGCTCACCCCGAGTTGGGTCCAGGTGTACACACTCTGCAGAGTTAAAACTATACGTATAACCGTGTCCTTGGTCATGGACAACCCTGTGTCACGATGACTCTCCATTGTTTTGGGATTCTCTACCTTCCCCATTAGCTACCTGTGTATGATGTGAGCCGCAATTGCAGTCGAGGAGAGTAGAAGTTTCTCCCTTTTGCCTTGTGGATCTGGCTGTAATAGTTGAGAGGCGAAGAGAGGGAGTCTTCACCTCGAACCTAGTTTGGATATAGGATGTTGGTGATGGGGACCCTGTCAAGGCAAGTGGGCCCGATGTGCTGAGAGAATTGGGATGATGGATATGGAGTTTATCTTTATGCTTGCTGCAGCTTAGGAAACCCGAGCCTACTCCTTGTCTACTTTTTGACCCTTAGCAATAAGCTTGCATACGGATGGTGACGTGGACCTGTCTCATTCATTGGGGACAGCTCGTGAGTTTGCAGGTTACGAGTCTGACTTCGACAACAACTTTGATGGATGGTACGATTGAGGGCTGTGTGCTACGCTCAAGGAAACCTGTGGAGGAGATCGTGATGATGGAGGCATTGTTAGAAGCTAGATTCCACTGTGATGGTTTATGTGTGTCATTTGCCCCAGGGGCATGTACCAGATCGTACTCTCATATTCTGGGATGTAATAATTAAATATGTACTGTTATCGTGGTATGGATGTGATATTTATGCTGGAATGAGTTCTATATGTGAAAGCTACTGATCTAGGGACTATCATGAGGATACAGGGAGTTGGGCTTTCGGGAATGAAAACTCGGTTCGTTTCATGGCCCTTCATTAAACAAGTTGTTTTGCAATCTAACAAATTTTAGATGTTGTCCTTATGCAAGTAACGGGGAATTACTTGACTTCCGCAGCACTAGCAGATTAGACTTAACCTTCTATTCTTTTTGAATAGTTGGCAAAGATGTCCTTAAAACAAGGAAGGTAAAATGCTTAAAATGACTCCACTCAACTCCTAGACTTAATGCACGATCATGAAATATAACAACTTGGACTCGAATTAGCAAGGTTAAATAGGATTAATGCACCGGGGCTTGCATTGCTGCTTCTCGGGGTCAGCGGTCCCGACGACGAGTTCTAGGGCAGCTTCGGGAACTTGCTCTACCACGATCACGTCCTCACCTTCTAGGGCTGGCTCGAATGGGATTTCCACGTACTCCACTTCCAGCGGCTCTAAATCTATACGGAAAGATGCAATGAATGATAAGCAAAAAAAAATAACCATCCTCTTAATTTTATAAAGGCTAACCTATTCAAATAAGAGCTCCTTATATTTTTCCTATAACAAGGGTTATTTAAATAATCAAGGAATAAATATAAATCAATTAAATAGGATTTATCCTAATTTTTAAAAGAGGTTTGAATAAAGGAAAAATAAAATATTTTCCTATGACATTTATGATTTTTATTGCATCACACATGAAAATATGAACTCAACAAAGTTGATTTCAGCAATTTTGGAGTTTTCTACAAATAGTTATGAATTATGGAAGTTCAAACCTATTGAAATGCATTTTTAAAATAAAACAGCCAAAACTTTGCACAAAACCCCCTGGCCTTCTTCTAATTCACGCTCGCAGTCCTTGGGCTTCACAAAACAGGGTGCCTGGCCTTGATCGTGGCTTGGCAGGGTTGACCGGTGGCGAACTCGCCGGCGGCGTTCTTCCCCCACCGCAAGAAGCACTGCACCTGGTGGGGAGAAGTGTGAGATGCACGCAGCAACGGGGCACGTCGCGCTCCTCGTACTCATGTCCTGTGTAGCGGGGAGGGTTCGTGTATCCCACCAAGCTCAAGATGCCCCACAAAAGGGGAGGAAGGCCCTCCTAGTGTAGACAGTCAGAGTGAACTCGCCCATCCATATCCACCACAACGTAGACGGAGTTAGCCAGCAAAAACCGAGGGAGTGTGTAAGAGCTAGATCACTTATCCAAGAATGATAAATAGATTTCTGGATAGTTAGAGAAATGATCGTAACTCAAAAAGTATCCATACAAAATTTCTCAAACTTTACCAGAATGTTCCTCAAGTAACTAGCCACAACTTTGTTATTCAAAACTTTAGCTTAAACAGCATCTAAGAAGGTCATAGACTTAGATTTTCCTACTGGGGTCTAGTCTGAAAATTTTTTGTAATGATGCACGGTTGTAGCATCACAAATCTGACCTTAACTCTTAGAACACTCACCCAAAAATTTTGAAATTTTACCAGAAGGTGCTCTGCTATGTTGCCTACAAGTTTGTTTTGATGACACTTGATAGAAACTGATATTTAGAGGGTCTAAAAATTCAATCTCTATGAGTTGTGCATTCTGGAATTTACAGCAAGCAGTAGGTTACTAATTTGATCATAACTCAAGTTCCACTTGGCCAAATTTTATAAAAATTTTTACAGAACCTCGCTTACCAAATTTTGAACAACTTACTTATAGAATGTTTCTGGAGCAAAGACATTTTACTAGCCTGAGAAACTCTGACAGTGGACAGCTGAAGTTTAAGGCAGCTAGATAATCCTTAGCGACCGGTAAGAAATTTTGTGAGAAATTTATAAGTTAACATGCCATTCATGAAGAGGTTGTTTTACATTTTCATTTTGCAAGTTTTAATATGATGCATGCATGACCTATTTGTCCTCGCTAATTACTTGGACTTACGGGGTTAGTGCCGGTGGCAAGGCAACAATTTACGGCTCTCCCTATAATAACTAGTCGATCCTCTAACCATTCGTAAACGTAACGTAATCACAGTTAGTGTACCTATAGAAGATCATGTGTACAACTTAACCCTTCGTGCCAGCACTCACAAAAGCGTCCACAATCATTACCGTTCACTATAGGAATGGCACTCGTATGATTTTCACTGTACAGGCAATGCTCATACGCTATTCGGCGTATTCACTTTTTATGTGCTACCATCATATTTGCATATAATGCCGAGGGCACGTTACGGAATCGCTGTACCCCTGCATCAACCGTTGTGTGAGAAAGTAAGTTTTAACATAATGTAAATGTGCTGGGAGTCAGTATAAGATAACCAATAGTTAATTAGCCACCTAAAACAACACAAAAATCCCCTAGGGCTTCTCGTACTAACTTTATCATTAACGAACTTACGCATTTTTCAAACCAAGTTTCTTGCAAGTTTTATTGGAAAAGGTGTTTAGGGCTTGTTGCTTTCTCTGGGATATGCTTTTCCAGCTCTGATACCAGCTGTGGCAGAACCACCCAAATTAACCTGGCTAAAGTGTACTCAACATCGTCTCATATGCGAACAGGCACTTTAATTGAATTAAGATGGTAATCTGTCAGGTTTCACCTGATAAAACCACGTGTCTCGGATTGAAACAAAGCATACTCGCATGAAGATGAGTCCAGAAATTACAAGATCCAGATAAATTATTACAGATCCCACATTTAGTTATTACAACTCAAGAGTTCAAAAACATAAGTAGTGTTCAAAGTTCAAAAGCAACGGGAAAAAAACCTGGAGATATGTAGTGTCAACCTTTCCAATTTTGAAGCCCTCAGAAATGAGAAAGTCTCTAACCCTCTCATACCAAGCACGGGGAGTTTGCTTTAGACCATTGAGAGCTTTAGAGAGTTTATACATATGATTTGGCTTCTTAGGATCCTCAAAACCAGGAGGTTGCTCAACATAGACTAGTTCATTAATTTTACCATTTAAGAAAGTACTTTTAACATCCATTTGGTATTGTTTTATATTATGTGAGCATGCATAGACTAACAAAATTCTAATAGCTTCTAGTCTAGCAACGGGAGTAAAAGTCTCACCGAAATTCAAACCTTCGACTTGAGTGTATCCTTGAGCAACTAGTCTTGCTTTGTTTCTCACAACAATACCATCTTCATCTTACTTGTTGCGAAAGACCTATTTTGTACCAATAACATTATAGTTCTTGGGCCTCTCAATCAATTCCCAAACTTGATTTCGGGTAAAATTATTTAATTCTTCAAGCATAGCATTCACCAAATCTGGATCTTGAAGTGCTTCACTTACACGGTTAGGTTGAAGAGAATATACAAAAGAGTAATATTGATAAAAAGAAGCAACACGAGATCGAGTTTGAACACCCTTACTAATGTCACCTACAATTTGGTCAATGGGGTGATCTTTGGCAACATGATGATGAATTATTTGTTGAACAACCGGCTCTTGTGTTGATGTAGAAGGAGTAGTGGAGGCCAATTGCTCATTGTCTTGATGAATGTCATCATTTCTTACTTCATTGTTTTATTGATCTTGATCATTTATAGTAGAAGTACATGGGTTCACTCTAATGGAAATTGATGGACCATCATTGAAGCGTCCCCACATAAGTAGAGACTAAATGTGATCCAATTATCAGTCCCAGGAGGCTGATAACACATTTATTCAACAGATAGTTCAGAAACCGTACAACTCCCGAAGGAGCGGGCGTGCAAGCCACACCCAAAGCAAGACTAAAGCGATAACAATACAAATCCAAGTTGCAGTCCAGTCGGACTCCGGGCTGCAGTCGGAACTATGCGTCAGCGGAAGCTTCCTGCAAAAGGGCCAACACCGCAGGCAGCGTTGGGTGCAGACGCAACCTCGTACTCGAAGTCCTCGGCGACGAAGTCCGGATCCACCTCTGAAGCAACAATACAAGGGTGAGTACAAAAGTACTCAACAAGTCCAACCCCATCCACGGAGGGGGATACAACAAGAATATGCATAGGATTCAACAAGGATATAGTTAGGGTTTATTTGCAATAAAGCTAGATTTTTGACCTATGCAAGGTTTCATTTCAAAGGATTTTCAAAAAGCATTTTCTTTAATAACCGACACACTAAGTGGGGTTGATCCTACACAAAGGATCAAAGTTTTATCGCTACCGGACTCCCCGTCCGCCGTAGCGCACGGCACAACTGCCGGAGACTTCCAAAATTCAACACACACACACACACCGTAAAAATCAACCATCTCCCAAAAGCTAGTTGTGTGACCGAGCCGTAACTCGTCCAATGCTGTGGACACGGCTACCCGGATAGGTTTTAACTCTGCAGAGGTTGTACACTTTTCCCACAAGTAGGGTACCATATCACGATCACCTTAGTGATGGTACGGATCCTAACAAAGCCATTACCCACCTTAGCCAACACTGACTAGTCAACACGGAAGCACCCAAGGGGTAGGCAACCCATCCACGGGGCCGAAACCGGGACCTAAGTCACCAAGAGCTTAGTCCTTTTCCAAGGGCTCCCGTGGCTCACCAGCACACCTGAAGCCTAGCAGTTTAGCTAGTGGGGTTTATGCTAAGCCGTTGCCCATACAATGGTCGAGTGGTTGCACGATGATGGAATTAGGCAAGATGACACATCAACTCGGTCCTTGGCCATGACAAGATGGATATCTCCCAACTCTGCCCAACCACTAAGGTACGGGCTCAACAATCCAGCATTCCACACAAGAAACGCCCATCCATCTCATCCACCACCTCTCTTTACACCCAAAAAACCCAACTCCTCAGTTGAACACACTCACACTTTAATTTTTCGAATAAACAGATGTAGTCATGATTGAATTTGGATAATGAGTTCCTAAGCATTCTAGCAGTATTTATCATCTAAACAGAGCAACTCATATTTAGGGATAAATATGGGACAACAAGAAATAATCATAACAATCAAGGGGTGGCTATCCAACCATGTCTTGCGATAAAACAACATGCATTTTATAAAACAGGCCAATAGGTTGTGTCTGAAAAACTGGGTATTAAATATGCATCAAGGGTGAGATTGGACTTGCCGTTCTCAAAGCCTTCCGGGAGCTCCTGCTCGCGGTACTGGTCCTCGGGCTCGGGCTCGCGGTCGAACTCCTCCTCGCGCTCCTCCTCGGGTACTCCGTGATCTATGGCACACACAAACAAGCACACAATAAATAAAAAGGAAAAAGATTTTACCCCTTGAGCTCCGGACAGGAAATATGAACGGAAAATAGGTAGGAAGGGTATTTTCATGAAATTTGGATATGCTTCAGCGGAAATATATGAGAGGAGGCCGTGGTCGAATTTGGGTTTGATTGGAGGAAATTTGGCGCATGAAATGACGGGTTAAAGGGAGGTTAGGGGCTTTAACACAAGGTTTAGGACTGAATTGTGAAAACCGAGGACCTATTTGTAGATACTCTAAAAAGTGGAAGGGCTTATTTGTGGAATTCCCTAGAGAGAGGTGGAGGGACCGGGTTGCAAATAGGAGGAAACCGAGGGGCAGATCGAAATTCGAGACCCCTTCTTCCTCCTTCTTTCCTTGGCTTCAGAACAGAGGAAAGATGGGGGGCGCACGGCCGACGGTGGACCGGCCGGCTCGGCCCGCCGGCGGCAAGACCGAGTGGCTGGGAAGGGGAAGGAGAGGGTGGGGAACCCATTTGAGGAGTCACCTCGGTCGATTGGTGGCCGGGGCGAGGGGAAGGGGACCGGCGGCGGCAGGGAGGTGGCGGTTTCCTGGCGGCGGCGGCGGGTGGTGCAGGGGCGGTGAGAGGGGCGGCGAGCTGGGGTGTTGCGAGGTGGTGATGAGGATGGCCGGCCTTGGCCCCCTTTTATAGGCGACGGGAGGCGCGGTGTGCGGCCGGCAATGATGGCAATCGGTCCTCCGGCCGGTGGCGTGCCGGAGTAGCGGAGCTCGTGGATGGCGTGGGCTCGGTCGACGAGGGGAGGGAGCAGGGGCGGCGACCGGCGTGGGGAGACGCGCTGGGAGAGGGCGGCATGCGGTGACCGGCGGGCGGGACGGCCACAGGAGCGGCGACGGGATGGTGGCTTGGCGCGGAGCGGTTGACCCCGCTCGGGCGTGCGCGTGGGCGAGCAGGCGCCCGTGGCGTGGGACCGGCGCGGCAGGAGGCGGCGCGGGTGAGCGACCGGCGCGGGCGAGCGCGGCCAGGTGCTCGGCGCGCGGGCGGGCGAGCGGCTTAGGCGCGGCGCGCGGGCAGGTGAGCGGTGCGGCCCGGCGCGCGTGGGCCCGGCGCGCGTGCGCGGCGTCTGGCGGCAGGCGGCCCGGAGCCAAACGCCAGAGAAAGGGGCGCGGCAGTACGAGGGAGAAGGAGAGAGAGAGAGAGAGAGAGAGAGAGAGAGAGAGAGAGAGAGGGAAAAAAGGAAAGGAAAAGAGGAGGATAAAGGGGAGGGAAAGGTGGCGAAAATTGCGGGATTCGACGGCACGCGTGATGGACTTGACGGGCACGCGGCGAAAATTACGGGGACGGAAAAAGAGGGTCGACGATGTCGGGACCAGAACGGCGGATCCGACGGAAGGGAAAAGATTTGACGGAGCTCAGCGGCCGGAAAATTTTGGAATGCATTTTTAACGAGTGGTTTAACTTGGTAGATTTTTACGGGCGTTACAATCATCCTCATCTTCTTCTCTAGGCTTAATATCCCCAATAGACATAGTCTTAATTGCATTGTTCAAGCCTTCATTTCTCACATCATCCAAGTTTTCTTTTTCATCTTGAGAGCCATTTGTCTCATCAAATTCAACATCATATGTTCCTCAACAAAACCTTTTGATTTGTTGTATACTCTATAAGCCTTGCTACAAGATGAATATCCAAGAAGAAATCATTCATCACATTTACTTTGGAACTCTGATAGTCAGGTACCCTTTCTTAGAATATAGCATTTGCAACCAAAGACCCAAAAATAGGAAATATTTGGTTTCCTTCCAATAAGAAGCTCATAAGGTGTCTTGTTGAAGAATCTATGACAATAGAGCCTATTTGATGTATGACAAGTAGTGTTGATTGCTTCGGCTCAAAAAAAAATCCGAAACATGATATTCCAAGAGCATTGATCTTGTCATGTCAATCAAAGTTCTATTTTTCCTCTCAACTAGGCCATTTTGTTCCAGTGTATACTTCATTGAGAATTCATGTTTGATGCCCCTCTCGTCACAAAATTCCTCAACTCTTGTGTTGTTGAGCCTTGAGAGCAATGCTTTTCTTTTCTTCTTCCTTTGCTACACCATGTGCTTTATTTTGTGATTGCTTGAAGATGTCATGAGTGAGCACTTCTCCTAGCACTTGTGTAGGTGTCATGGTCTTCAAGTTTGATCTCACTAGCAATATCACAATTGTATCATACTTTTCTGGAAGACACCTAAGGGAATTGTGAGAGAAATATTCATCGGGAATATTGAAGCCAAGATCCTTGAGCTCATTCACTATATCATTCAACCGGTTGAACATCGAGAAAACATCTTCATCCTTCTTCATTGAGAAATCACTAAAATTTTCCTTGTATACATAAAGTTTAGCTTCCTCCACGGTGGATGTTCCCTCATGAATTTCCATAAGCTTATTCCAAATATCATATACGGTTGTGAGATTCTTGACCCGATTGAACTTACTAATGTCAAAAACACCATATAGCACATTCATGGCTTGATTATTGAGTAGCTCATTTGCTTCATTGGCTTCACTCATATTCTTCTCATCAAGAATAATAAATCCCTCATTCACAATCCCCCATATCTTCTTGCCCATTGCCTTAAGATGAACCATCATTCTTGTCTTCCAATAATCATAATTGTTCCATCAAAGAATGGTGGTTTTCCCACATGAACATTGCTGTCATAAGCCATTTATCCTACACCGGGATGGTTAAATCCTTGAAATACGGAGACCACGGCTCTGATACCACTTGTAGGATCTAGGATACCAACTAGAGGGAGGTGAATATGCGGTTTCAACTAAAATCACAATACTAAATAAATTTAATTAGTAACACAAGATGAAAACTATTTCTAGCTACATTACAACTATGTGAGGGTTTGCAACCTAGGGTGACAAGGAATAATTCAATCTCTAAGAATGTAATTGCTCAAAGTAAATTGCAATAATGAAATTGAGCAAAGAAATAACCGAACACAAAAGATGAATTTTTCCTGTGGTATCGATGACTTGCCAGTCACCTCTAATCTATGTTGAGGTGGATTCAATGCTTCAACCGCTCCTCTATCAAGACACAGATTGATGTTTGAGCTGGCTTGAATCAAAGAACCTCTCCAAATCTCGATTCCACTAGTGTTGCTCTTCACACTCCGGCGAGGTGAGCACAAACCCCTTACAAGAATAGCCGGGGCTCCTTCACAATCTTCCCTGAAGGGCTCAACGGCTCCACAATCTCCAAGCCGTCTAGGAGACGGCAACCTCCAAGAGTAATAAGCCAATAACATTTGCTCGAAGACTCCCTAGTGCCACAAAGCTCAAACTCTTGATGCAATGCACTAGGATGCTCTCACTCTCACAAGAATGCAATCTCTAAGTAAAGTGAGTGAGTGAGAGGTGGAAGAAGACTTAAGGATGTCACAAATGCTTTCCAAAGTGCCAAGAGGGCTCACCCATGCCCGGGGGTGAAGTATATATAGGCCCTTTTCCAAAAGCTAGCCATTAGGTAAAAAACTCTTGAAAACAAGGAACTTGCGGACCGTCCACCTCACATGGGTCGGACCGTCTGCTGTTCAAGTTCAACAGCTACTTCAGCATTTAATGCGTGTCAGACTTGACTGTTACAGAAGGTGGCGGACCATCCGCCCCTATAGCGCCGGACCGTCCGCCCCATGCGGACAGGCCACCCAAAACACTTGCGGATAGTTCGTCTTTAAGAAAAGGCCCCTAAGCCTGAAAACATGTTTCTGTCTCAGTTAGGCTGACTGTCCGCCCATATAGGGCCGGACCGTCCATCTTTATGCAGTCAGCACTCTTTTAGAACATGTTTTTCTTCTTATTTCTTTCACTTTCTCAAACTATGTTAGTCCATATGCATGCAATGCAATTGTTTGAACAAAGTGGCACTATAGAACCGTCGAGTAAATGAAATTGACCCCTCTTGATAGTACGGCTATTTAGCCTATTAATCTGGTCAATTTACATCCGCTAAGCACCTCTTGACCGGTAAAATAGAAAACCCTATCATATACCTTTGCCTTGAGTTTTCCAACGTACAAACCATCCAAGTTATCACCATAGCGTCCTTTGACGCTTACTTCAACTCCGGGACTAACCTATACTCATATTCTCAAAGAAATTGTTAGTCCACTAAGGCCATCATTAATTACCAAAACACAAGTTAGGGGCCTAGCTGTTTTCAGTGCCAAGACATTGCCGAAGATGCTGCAGTTGCCGCGCCCAGTAACACGGATGATAATGTCAAGGTCCACATGGAGGAAGACCCTAGGGGGGTGCCCGTTGATTCTGGAGCAATGGGCCATCAGGTCAACGTCAATGCCCACAAAGAAGACGATCCCTCCACACTGGACTTCTTTGGGATGGTTCTGGCGTGAGAGGCTGCCGACGACAAGAAAGACCTTGCCGAGCTGAAGCAGGCTTCCGGCAAGGTCGCGGAGCTGTTATACGTAAGTTAGCTGACCTGATTCGATGTAATCGTCATTCTTGGTTTCCTTCTCTGATTAGTTGGGATGATTCTTGCCTAGAACCTAGCCGAGCGCACGCACAAGAGGGCGGACACCATCCACCGTGCCGAGGAGTATCTTCTCAAGGCCGAGCACCTGGAGGCCGAGCTCTGGAAGGCCAAGGAGGATGCCGCAGAGCAGATTCCACAAAAGGATTGGGAGATTGCGGACAAGAAACTGATAACCAAGGACGTCCAGAGTGACCTCAACACCATGCTGAATAGTAACTGCTTCAATCCTTGTTGTGAGTCCAGATCCTCTAGATGCGACCAATGCCTATTCTTGAATCCCATTGCTTTGTAGATGCCCAGAAGAAAGAAGAGACCCTCAAGAGAGACCTCAAAGAGTGCAAAGCAGCCAACGCCCGACTCCAACAAGATCATGGTATTGCCGTGCACCATGAGTATGCCGTGTCACAAAAACTTGCCTATGAGGCCGACTTGCACAAGGATATGGATTGGTGCTTGATTGCAATGATCCATCATCTTCAGCATGATCAGGTGGTGATTGCAGGGCTGGAGGTGGAGTTGGAGGACTTGAGGCCGGCCGCGGGCTACGTGATGGACATGATCCAGCCCGAGGCCAACCCTAACGAGCCAACACCGCTACTGGACCGCCTGAAGAGTGCGACAAGTTAGCTTAAGGCCTTGATGAAGAAGATCGCCATGGAGTGCGCCAAGAATGTCATGGCTCTTTTGAAGATGCACTTCCCTCGGTTGGTCGTGGAGCATGTCAGAATGGGTGTTGCTGAGGACTTTGATGCTGATAACCTCCCGGAGCTGGTCGAGAAATATCAACAAGCCGCAGAGAACATAGTTAAGGAACTAGACCTCTAATGAAAAAACTGTAAAATGTATCAATCTGTGTCATGGGGCAATAAAACTTGTTGATTAACTAATGTAAAGGTAGAACTCCTTCCCTCCCTTGGTATGTTTGACAGGACACCGTGTGGCCTAGGCCTGTAGCCGCTAAGTGCCTAGCCTTGCCTAGCCAGCACTCTGCTGAGAGCGGATCTCGAGCTTGTAAAGGGGGCGAATGCAAGGTTGTCTAGGTTTCGCATGCTAGGATGCCGTCCACATGAGTTAGTCACACAACCTTGAAAGAGGTAGGAGAAAAATTAGGACACAGAGGTCAGCGCATAGCGGGGGAAGCCCCTGAGCGTAAATGCGAGGGTGTGGTCCGTCGAACAGGTCGGACAACCCCCAAGCATGATTAAGAGCTCGGATAAGAAAGCGAGAAGGTAGTAGGTACGCAAAGAACCTCTTGGGTTTTATTTATTCAATATGAGAAAGTTGAAAGAGTACATAGCTTTTATATCCTAAGGGTAGAAGCGTCGTAGGTGCTGGATGTTCCATGGGTTGGGGATGCCTGAGCTGTTCGCCCACTACAGCCTGTATGTACCAGGTTGAATGACCTCTTTGACGATGCAGGGGCCCTCCCAGGGGGCCGACAGCTTGTGCATGTCTTTGGTGGACTGGATCCGGTGGAGCACCAGGTCGCCGACGTTGAACGAGCATTCCTGGACATTGCTGTCCTGTTAGTGTTGAATCTGCTGTTTGTGTCATGCATGCTGGATGAGAGCCGCTACACGATGTTATTCTATGTTGTCGATGTCGACCCGCTGACTCTTTTCTGCTTTCCTTCCTCGTAGTATTGAATCCACAGGGCACGAAAGGCTACATTTGTTGGCAGTACAGCCTTTGAGCTGTAGACGAGGAAGAATGGGGTGTAGCCGGTGGCCGAACTCTTTTGGGTGCGAAGACCCCAAACGACATGGGGTAGCTCATGGAGCCATTTGGTGGCGTACTTGGATGCGTCATCAAAGATGCAAGACTTGAGGGATTGGAGGACTATCCCATTTGCACATTCGACCTGGCCATTGCATCGTGGGTGAGTTACTAAGGAGTAGTATACGTCGATAAGGTTGTCCTAGCAAAAATCCCAGAACTCGGATCATGTGAATTATTTGCCTAGGTCGGTGATAATCCTATTGGGGACCCCAAAGCGATGTGTGAGCTCTTCGATGAATTGAGTGGCTTTGGCCGACTCTATGCTAGTGACAGCCTTAACTTCGATCACTTGGTGAATTTGTCAATTGCCACGAAGATATGGGTGCATCCGCCAGAAGCGGTCTTGAAAGAGCTGACCATATCCAGCCTCCAGCATGTGAAGGAAGGATGGTGGGATGGTGTGCAAGGCCTGCGCTAGGAGGTGCTGCTGCTTGGAGAAAAATTGGCAGCCTTTACACCTCTGGATGAGCTCTTTTGCGTCGGCAATAGCAGTTGGCCAGTAAAAGCCAAAGCGGAATGCTTTCCCGACCATATTGCCCGAGGCGACATGGTTCCCGCACAAACCTGAGTGGATTTCATGGAGGAGTTCGACGCCTTCGTTGTGGAGGATGCACTTCATTTGCCGGTAGATGCGGCCTTCCTATACAACTCTTTAAGGATCACAATGTAGTTGGTCCTGTGTCGTGCGAGCTTTTCATGCTCAGCTTTGTCTTCTGGGGACATGTTGTCGCTGATGAATACGATCATCAAGACATCCACGGACATTGGGTTGGCTTGAGCCTGGGCGTTGCTGTCAGCTTGGTCTGGGTTCAGAATCTTAATGGATGGTTTTCTCAAGTCCTGGATGAACATGCCGATTGGGACTTGGGCGTATTTTGAGCCGAGCTTGGATAGGACATTGGCAGCGACGTTGTGTTCCCTGGGGACATGATGAAACTCAAGACCATCGAAGTGAGCCTCGAGTTTGGAAAACTCGGTGCAGTAGGCATCCATGGTTTCCTTGGTGCACTCCCAGGACTTGTTGACTTGCTCAATGACAACCTTGGAGTCTCCAAACATGAGGATGCGCTTAATGCTGAGCGAGGCAGCGATGCGAAGCCACTGTTGGTAGCATTGTAGTGGATCTAGAGGACGTACTTGAGCTTCTCGCCTTTCGGGGATATGAAGAGGACCCCCACGCTAGCTCCTTCGAGGTTGAGGGTGCCGTCGAAGTACATCGTCCACTGCTCTTGCCTCTCTAAGGAGGGTGGCTCTTGGTTCTCTATCCATTCAGCGACAAAGTTGGCCAAGATCTGGGACTTGATCGCATGACGTGGGTAGAAGTCGATGTCGAATTCATCAAGCTACATGGACCATTTGATGACTCGGCCGTGGACATCCCTGTTGTGCAAGATTTCGCTGATTGGGTAAGAGGAGACCACTCGGATCTTGTGCGCTTGGAAGTAATGATGCAGCTTACGAGAGGTGATCAGGATTGCGTAGAGCAATTTCTGGACTTGTGTGTAGTGGACCTTGGAGTTGCTCAGGACCTCGCTGACGTAATATACCAGCCTTTGCACCATGTGGGCGTGGCCAGGTTCCTCGCGTTCTACAACTAGCACCGTGCTCACAACATGTGTTGTCGCGGAGATATATAGTTGCAACATTTCTTGGTCGGTCGGGGCCGTTAGGATGGGAGGGGTGGAGAGGAATGTTTTGAGTTCCTCGAGGGCCTTGCGGGCCTCATCGTCCCACTCGAACTTGTCTGCCTTCTTGAGTAGCTCGAAGAAGGGGAGTCCCTTTTCAACGAGCTTGCTGATGAAACGGCTAAGGGCCACCATCATGCCTATGAACTTCATGACATCCTTTTTCCCGGGCGGCTGCATCATGTTCCTGATGGCGTCTAATTTGATGGGGTTGGCTTTGATACCGTGTTGGCTGACCATGAAGCCCAGGAACTTTCCGGACGGGATGCCGAAGACACATTTGCACGGGTTGAGTTTCCATTGATAGGTCCGAAGGCTGTTGAAGGTTTAAGCAAGGTCGGTAATGAAGTTCTCTTTGTTTTTGGTCTTGACAACCACATCGCCAACGTAAGCCTCTACGTTTTTGCCGAGTTGTTTCGCAAGGCAAGTCTGGATTGCCTTCTGGTAGGTGGTGCTGGTGTTTTTTAACCTAAAGGTCATGGTGTTGTAGTAGTAGATGCCGTAGGGCGTTATGAATGTGGTCCTTTCATGGTCGGCGGGGTTGAGGGTGATCCGGTGATAGCCCGAGTAGCAATCAAGGAAGCACAATAGGGTGCAACCGGCTGTAGAGTTCACAACTTGGTGGATTGAAGGAAGAGGAAAGGGGTCTTTAGGGTAGTGCCTATTGAGATCGGTGTAGTCGATACACATTCTCCATTCACCAATTTTCTTCTTTATAAGGACTAGATTTGCTAACCAATCGGGGTGCTTACATTCACGGATGAAACCGACAGCTAAGAGCTTATTTATTTCTACCCTAATGGCCTCCTTGCAATCTTGAGCGAAACGACGAAGCTTCTACTTAACCGGCCTTGCTCTCTTGCTCAGCTACAAGGAGTGCTCAGCCAGCTCCTACGGGACACCGGCCATATCGGATGGTTTCCACGCGAATATGTTCGAGTTGTCCCAGAGGAAACTAGTGAGCGCGTCTTCCTATGTGGGGGTGAGGCCAACCTTGATGAGGACCATCTTGGAGGGGTCTTCCAGGCTGAGGCTGATCTTCTTGACTTGCGGGTCGGGCTGCAGCGTCATGGGCGTCAGCTCTACCTCTGGGATCGTTAGCTGACTCTGGTCCACCTTCTTGGACTCAGCGAGCATCATGGTGGTGTAGGCCGAGTACTCCAGGGTCTCGACGAGCTGCACAACTTCCGCGTCACACTTCTAGGACGTTTCAACATCGCCGAAGATAGAGAGGGTGCCGTTTGGAGCTAGCATCTTGAGGACGAGGTAGGTATGGTTGGGGATCGCCATGAACCTTGCTAGGATTGGCCTGCCAAAGATGGCATGGTAGGAGGTCTTAAAGTTGGCAACCTCGAAGGTGAGGTTCTCGGTGCGCAGTTGTCGGGGGTGCCGAACGTGACCGGTAGGACGACTCTCCCGATAGGTTAGGATCCTTTGCCTAGTACTATGCCGTAGAACGGGTCTTCGCAGGGAAGGAGCCGCTCGAAGTTGAAGTCCATGCACTTTAGGGTTTCGGTGAAGATGATGTTGAGGCTGTTGCCGCCGTCAATTAGCACCTTGGAGAGGACTCTGTCTATGGTGGGGCACACCACCAACGGGTAAGACCCGGGGTCCGGGAGATGCACCCAGTGATCTTCCCTAGAAAGGTTATGGGCATCTCTGACCAGCGCAGATACTGGACTGGTGTGACAGAGATGAAGTGCACTTCCCATCTTTGCAACTTGTGCTTGTGATTGCTGCAGAAAGCTTTAGGGCTGCCGATGATGATGTTCACCTTTCGCTCGGCGCGCTGGAACTCGCCGTTGTTGTTGCTAGCGCCCTCGATGGCGTCGAGGTTAGGCTGGTCATGGTGCTCTTCTCTGTGGCGGTTGTCATGGTCGTCGCAGTGGCGGTTGCCATGGTCGTCGCGGCCACGATTGTCATGGCAGATGTCTTCTTTGCAGTAGTCGTTCCGGAGAGGCCGCTTGTATTCCACCGGGGCGCCGAGCTCTTTCTTGAGGACCGTGCAGTCCCGAAGATTGTGGCGTGCATCCTTGTGGAAGGGGCACGGGGCGTTCAATGTATCGTCAAACTCCTATTGGAGGAAGGTTGTCTACCTCACAGGGTCGGCTTCAGCGGTGAGGACCTCAGGGGCCCTCTTTCGAGATCAGGAGGGCTCCGGATGGGGTTGGGGCTAATGGTCTTGATGGGTCGGCGGTTCGTAGTCGTCGTTGTGGCGGTGCTTGTTGTCCTGGAATTAGACATTCTCGGCCTCGTCTGTGTTTGCGTGAAGGTTGACGATCTGCATCATGTGTCCGACCGTCTTGGGAGCAACCTGGAACATGGTGTGTAACATTGAGTGGTTCTTGAGGCCGGTATGGAAGTACTAGATGACATCATGGTCTTCAATGCCGACCAGCCTTTTGCGGTTGTTGAAGAAGCAGTTGACGTACTCGCAGCGAGTTTCGTTCTTCTGCTGATGGACTTAGCCAAGGTTTTTCGTGTTTCTAGGTCGGGTGTAAGTGGCCTGATAGTTCTGGGTAAAGGCTCTAGCGAGCTGACCCCAAGTGTCGATGCAGCCTTGTGGGAGGTTCTCGAGCCATAGGAGAGGCGCGCTTCCCATCACCACCGGCAAGTAGGCGACCATCTGGTCGTAGGTGCCATTCGCAGCCTTGATCGTGGTGCAGTACGTCTTTAGCCAGATCGTCAGGTCGAAACGACCATCGTACTTGTCGTTGATGGCTGGCTTGAAGGTGGACGGCCACTGGACAGCCCTGAGGTGGGAGGTGAATGTGGCGAACCCATCGATGTTCATGTCGTCGTCTTCCATGAGGCGGTATTGTACCAGCGGGATCTTGGGGTGTGCGCCGTTGTCATGCTGGGGTGGATTGTAGGCTTTGCCGGGGGTGCCGTAGCGACGGTTATACTCATCACGGTGATGCAACTCCTCCTCCCGGCTATTGCGGGCCTCCCACTCCACGTCACGATTTGGCTCGTTGCCGACCCATGCAGCGCTGAAGTCGCGGTTGTACTGGGGGCACTAGCGGAGCTCCACCTCATCCCGCTCATGGTGATGGTTGTTGAGCTAACCACGGGGGTCGCGGCGGTCGCGCAGGTTGTCCCGGAGGTTGCGGTTAGGTTGCCGACCAGGCCGGCCGCAGCGTTCACCGTCTCCTCATCCATCGTGGCAACGGTTGTCATGGTGGTGGTTATCTGGTCGGCGATCGTCGTCATTGGGGTGGTGGTCGTTGCTTAGAGACTGGTCCACCTCCTCCTCTGGAATGGGTTACAGCCTACCTCCCCTGTGGCGGCCGTGATCGGCTCGGCTATGATCGGATCTACTCTAGGTAGATCAGCTTTGGGAGTGCAGGGTAGATGTAGATCTAGAGTGCAATGACCGGCTTCTTGAGTATTCCGGGGCTTGGGCCCTTTCCTCGATCTGAGTGTTAGCAACACAAAGTTGCGCCCGGATCCGCTGCAGTTGCTCTGAATCCGGAAGGTTTTCCAGATCGGTAAAGATAGCCCCTAGGTTGGCTTGGGGTGTAGCGAAGACGTCGTGAATGGCTTGTTCTAAGTCGGCCTGTAGATTGTGAGCACGCATGGGGTTAGGACGCCTCTGCCAACCTCCTGCGTCGTCCTGGCCACCGTTGACAGCGTCATTGGGTGCCGGCGGGACGGGTGGTGTGCTGACCACTACTGGGGCGGCAGGCGGCTGACGAGCTTGCTTGGCTCATTCCTGCTGGTGGCGCCTGCCGCGGTCTCGATTCCTCTCATTGCGCCCTTCTTCCTGGGAGGAAGTTTCGCCATCACAAGGGGGTTCGTCGATAGAGACAGCGAAGACTTCCCGATCTTGTCATGTAGAGCTTCCATCGTCACCCTTACCGTAAGGGTTTGAGGTTAGGGTGAGGCGAGGGACCTGGAACCCACCTTAGTCCGGAAACTGGGTGGGTTCGGGTGGGTCATCAGATTGGATCTGGAAAGACCGCATGTGTTTTTCAGAAAATACTGCAGCTGAGTTCTTAATGCCAAAAGGGGAGCGAGGAGAGCCCTGCGCCGACCTTCTGGGCCGTAGTGCCACCTTAGAGAGGTTGATGCACTCAGCAATGATGTTGCTGATGCGATCTAGCCTCACGATTAGATCGGAGGGCGTCAATGGGCGGGTCGCCGCGAGGATGTGTGGGACCCTCTCTGAGATTGAGGGACCCGTGAGTACCCTTATCCCTCAATCCCCTTTTCCTTTTTAATTATTATATTTATACAATGCTAGTATGGTTTAGTACCCTACTGTTTGCCGCTAAAAACGTACAAGTAGTATAGGGGTATTATGGTAAAAAATATAAATGGCATCATAGATTTTTTTTGACACTAGGTAGAGTCTAAAGACCATTCCATTTGAAATATCGTATTTTACAATATAACAATTACTAAATTATTCATAATAATGAACTGTTAGATCTTATATGTACTATATACCACTAAGTAGTACTCCCTCGGTATCAAAATATTTATCGTTGTTGACTTTTTCATGCAATGTTTGACCATTCATCATATTTAAAAGCTTATTGCAAATGTACGAAAAGATAAGTCATGCTCAAAAGACCTATGATGGTAAAGTAAGCCATAAACAAAATAAAGGTACTTACATAATTGTTTCATAATTTTTTAAATAAGACGAATGGTCAAGCGTCGTGATCAAAATTAAAGTAAACGGTGATAAATATTGTGATACGAAGGTAAGTAAAAGAGCTCATTAATTAATAGATGACATATTTCTCTCACCTCCACTTACGGATAAAATCATGTATAGTGCTTCTTCTAGACGGCTGACATCACCTCTAAACATGTATCGGAAGGGACCCCATCGGGGCAAGGCCACACCGGTGTGCCCCCTCAAGCCATGAAAACAAGAGAAGTACGTGGGTTGTAAAAGTAGGGTAAAGTGGAAAACATAAAAATAGATCAATTTGTATTAATTGGATACCTGAATCGGTCATGTTTACAAGGTGAGGGAGATCTTGCCCCATGCATAGAGTCCAACTACATCACAAAATGATTAATTCTGACTCAAATCCTATATCACAAGTAAAAAACTAGACCCTCCGTTTTCTGGTTTTCTAAATAATCATAACTTTCTCATGCAGAATTTAATTTAGACGATCTATATATGCATTTCGATCTTAAAGCGAGGTACGCAATAATGGAGTCCAATTTATAATTTGAGACAATGAGACTTCCCCAAAACTTAAAATTAAAAGAGTCCAATTTGTAATTTGAGATAGTGAGACTTTGTCAAAAGGGGTTTTTCCTTTGCTAGATCTCGCGGAAATTGAACCGGTTCCAAAGTCTGTTCCAAACCAAAAAGTGATCTCCCTCATTTCTCCTCTCTTACTTGCACTTACAATTGAACTCATATATATTCACGTCATATATTTTACACTAGTAGAGAACTGATCTTTCGTCCAACCTTCTTTAGTCCCGGATAAAATCAAACTCGTGACTAAAGAGACTTTAGTCCCGGGTCAAATACCAATTGGGACTAAAGCCCCCCTTTAGTCCCGGTCAAAAATCAGCCACCCGTGGGAGACCCTTTAGTCCCGGGTGAAAAAATCAGCCACCGGGACTAAAGGATCCCCCACGGGTGGCTGAAAAAGACTAAAGCCCTCGAACCCTTTAGTCTTGGTTTGTGGAAGAGAACCGGAACATATAGTTTTGGTGGCGGCGAGTTTGACCAGGGACGACAGCGCTCGCACGCGGGAGGCTGAATATAACCCGGAACTGAGGCGGGGCGTTGATGCCGATTGGTATTAGATCTGGTCATGACGTCTGTATGTCGCACATTTGAGGTTAAATCGGTACTGAGTAGAAGGAAGTGAGATACAGTGTCAACTTGCGGCGAATTTATGA